>NC_083623.1:28232003-28292003 GCF_963584025.1 Labrus mixtus
AGTTAACTCCTCAATGACAGTTAACTCGTCTATGACAGAGTTAACTCCTTAATGACAGAGTTAACTCCTCTATGACAGAGTTAACTCCTCAATGACAGTTAACTCCTTAATGACAGAGTTAACTCATCAATGACAGAGTTAACTCCTCTATGACAGAGTTAACTCCTCAATGACAGTTAACTCCTTAATGACAGAGTTAACTCCTCTATGACAGAGTTAACTCCTCAATGACAGAGTTAACTCCTCAATGACAGAGTTAACTCCTCAATGACAGAGTTAACTCCTCTATGACAGAGTTAACTCCTCAATGACAGAGTTAACTCTATGACAGAGTTAACTCCTCTATGACAGAGTTAACTCCTCAATGACAGAGTTAACTCTATGACAGAGTTAACTCCTCTATGACAGAGTTAACTCTATGACAGAGTTAACTGCTCTATGACAGAGTTAACTCCTCAATGACAGAGTTAACTCCTCTATGACAGAGTTAACTCCTCTATGACAGAGTTAACTCCTTAATGACAGAGTTAACTCCTCTATGTCAGAGTTAACTCCTCTATGACAGAGTTAACTCCTCAATGACAGAGTTAACTCCTCAATGACAGAGTTAACTCCTCTATGATAGAGTTAACTCCTCAATGACAGTTAAGTCCTCTATGACAGAGTTAACTCCTCAATGACAGTTAAGTCCTCTATGACAGAGTTAACTCCTCAATGACAGAGTTAACTCCTCTATGACAGAGTTAACCCCTCTATGACAGAGTTAACTCCTCAATGACAGAGTTAACTCTATGACAGAGTTAACTCCTCTATGACAGAGTTAACTCCTCAATGACAGTTAAGTCCTCTATGACAGAGTTAACTCCTCAATGACAGTTAAGTCCTCTATGACAGAGTTAACTCCTCAATGACAGAGTTAACTCCTCTATGACAGAGTTAACTCCTCAATGACAGAGTTAACTCCTCAATGACAGAGTTAACTCCTCAATGACAGAGTTAAGTCCTCTATGTCAGAGTTATCTCCTCTATGACAGAGTTAACTCCTCTATGACAGAGTTAACTCCTTAATGACAGAGTTAACTGCTCTATGACAGAGTTAACTCCTCAATGACAGAGTTAACTCCTCTATGACAGAGTTAACTCCTCTATGTCAGAGTTAACTCCTCTATGACAGAGTTAACTCCTCTATGACAGAGTTAACTCCTCAATGACAGAGTTAACTCCTCTATGACAGAGTTAACTCCTCAATGACAGAGTTAATTCCTCTATGACAGAGTTAACTCCTCTATGTCAGAGTTTACTCGTCTATGACAGAGTTAACTCCTTAATGACAGAGTTAACTGCTTTATGACAGAGTTAACTCCTCAATTACAGTTAAGTCCTCTATGACAGAGTTAACTCCTCTATGTCAGAGTTAACTCGTCTATGACAGAGTTAACTCCTCTATGTCAGAGTTTACTCGTCTATGACAGAGTTAACTCCTTAATGACAGAGTTAACTGCTTTATGACAGAGTTAACTCCTCAATTACAGTTAAGTCCTCTATGACAGAGTTAACTCCTCTATGTCAGAGTTAACTCGTCTATGACAGAGTTAACTCCTCAATGACAGAGTTAACTCCTCTATGACAGAGTTAACTCCTCAATGACAGAGTTAACTCCTCAATGACAGAGTTAACTCCTCTATGACAGAGTTAACTCTATGACAGAGTTAACTCCTCAATGACAGAGTTAACTCCTCAATGACAGAGTTAACTCCTCTATGACAGAGTTAACTCCTCAATGACAGAGTTAACTCTATGACAGAGTTAACTCCTCTATGACAGAGTTAACTCCTCAATGACAGTTAAGTCCTCTATGACAGAGTTAACTCCTCAATGACAGTTAAGTCCTATATGACAGAGTTAACTCCTCAATGACAGAGTTAACTCCTCTATGACAGAGTTAACTCCTCAATGACAGAGTTAACTCCTCTATGACAGAGTTAACTCCTCAATGACAGAGTTAACTCTATGACAGAATTAACTCCTCTATGACAGAGTTAACTCCTCAATGACAGAGTTAACTCCTCTATGACAGAGTTAACTCCTCAATGACAGAGTTAACTCCTCAATGACAGAGTTAACTCCTCTATGACAGAGTTAACTCCTCTATGACAGAGTTAACTCCTCAATGACAGTTAAGTCCTCTATGACAGAGTTAACTCCTCAATGACAGTTAAGTCCTATATGACAGAGTTAACTCCTCAATGACAGAGTTAACTCCTCTATGACAGAGTTAACTCCTCAATGACAGAGTTAACTCCTCTATGACAGAGTTAACTCCTCAATGACAGAGTTAACTCTATGACAGAATTAACTCCTCTATGACAGAGTTAACTCCTCAATGACAGAGTTAACTCCTCAATGACAGAGTTAACTCTATGACAGAATTAACTCCTCTATGACAGAGTTAACTCCTCAATGACAGAGTTAACTCCTCAATGACAGAGTTATCTCCTCTATGACAGAGTTAACTCCTCTATGACAGAGTTAACTCCTTAATGACAGAGTTAACTCCTCAATGACAGAGTTAACTCCTCTATGACAGAGTTAACTCCTCTATGACAGAGTTAACTCCTCTATGACAGAGTTAACTCGTCTATGTCAGAGTTAACTTGTCTATGACAGAGTTAACTCCTCTATGTCAGAGTTAACTCGTCTATGACAGAGTTAACTCCTTAATGACAGAGTTAACTGCTCTATGACAGAGTTAACTCCTCAATGACAGTTAAGTCCTCTATGACAGAGTTAACTCCTCTATGACAGAGTTAACTCCTCAATGACAGAGTTAACTCTATGACAGAGTTAACTCCTCTATGACAGAGTTAACTCCTCAATTACAGTTAAGTCCTCTATGACAGAGTTAAATCCTCAATGACAGAGTTAACTCCTCAATGACAGAGTTAACTCTATGACAGAGTTAACTCCTCAATGACAGAGTTAACTCCTCAATGACAGAGTTAACTCCTCTATGACAGAGTTAACTCCTTAATGACAGAGTTAACTCCTCAATGACAGAGTTAAGTCCTCTATGACAGAGTTAACTCCTCTAAGACAGAGTTAACTCCTCTATGACAGAGTTAACTCCTCTATGTCAGAGTTAACTCGTCTATGACAGAGTTAACTCCTTAATGACAGAGTTAACTGCTCTATGACAGAGTTAACTCCTCAATGACAGTTAAGTCCTCTATGACAGAGTTAACTCCTCTATGTCAGAGTTAACTCGTCTATGACAGAGTTAACTCCTCAATGACAGAGTTAAGTCCTCTATGACAGAGTTAACTCCTCTATGACAGAGTTAACTCCTCAATGACAGAGTTAACTCCTCAATGACAGAGTTAACTCCTCTATGACAGAGTTAACTCCTCAATGACAGAGTTAACTCCTCAATGACAGAGTTAACTCCTCTATGACAGAGTTAACTCCTCAATGACAGAGTTAACTCCTCTATGACAGAGTTAACTCCTCAATGACAGAGTTAACTCCTCCATGACATAGTTAACTCCTCCATGACAGAGTTAACTCCTCCATGACAGAGTTAACTCCTCTATGACAGAGTTAACTCGTCTATGACAGAGTTAACTCCTTAATGACAGAGTTAACTGCTCTATGACAGAGTTAACTCCTCAATGACAGTTAAGTCCTCTATGACAGAGTTAACTCCTCTATGACAGAGTTAACTCCTCAATGACAGAGTTAACTCTATGACAGAGTTAACTCCTCTATGTCAGAGTTAACTCGTCTATGACAGAGTTAACTCCTTAATGACAGAGTTAACTGCTCTATGACAGAGTTAACTCCTCAATGACAGTTAAGTCCTCTATGACAGAGTTAACTCCTCTATGACAGAGTTAACTCCTCAATGACAGAGTTAACTCTATGACAGAGTTAACTCCTCTATGACAGAGTTAACTCCTCAATGACAGTTAAGTCCTCTATGACAGAGTTAAATCCTCAATGACAGTTAAGTCCTCTATGACAGAGTTAACTCCTCAATGACAGAGTTAACTCCTCTATGACAGAGTTAACTCCTCAATGACAGAGTTAACTCCTCTATGAGAGAGTTAACTCCTCAATGACAGAGTTAACTCTATGACAGAGTTAACTCCTCTATGACAGAGTTAACTCCTCAATGACAGAGTTAACTCCTCTATGACAGAGTTAACTCCTCAATGACAGAGTTAACTCCTCTATGACAGAGTTAACTCCTCTATGTCAGAGTTATCTCCTCTATGACAGAGTTAACTCCTCTATGACAGAGTTAACTCCTTAATGACAGAGTTAACTCCTCAATGACAGAGTTAAGTCCTCTATGACAGAGTTAACTCCTCTGAGACAGAGTTAACTCCTCTATGACAGAGTTAACTCCTCTATGTCAGAGTTAACTCGTCTATGACAGAGTTAACTCCTTAATGACAGAGTTAACTGCTCTATGACAGAGTTAACTCCTCCATGACAGAGTTAACTCCTCTATGACAGAGTTAACTCGTCTATGACAGAGTTAACTCCTTAATGACAGAGTTAACTGCTCTATGACAGAGTTAACTCCTCAATGACAGTTAAGTCCTCTATGACAGAGTTAACTCCTCTATGACAGAGTTAACTCCTCAATGACAGAGTTAACTCTATGACAGAGTTAACTCCTCTATGTCAGAGTTAACTCGTCTATGACAGAGTTAACTCCTCTATGTCAGAGTTAACTCGTCTATGACAGAGTTAACTCCTTAATGACAGAGTTAACTGCTCTATGACAGAGTTAACTCCTCAATGACAGTTAAGTCCTCTATGACAGAGTTAACTCCTCTATGACAGAGTTAACTCCTCAATGACAGAGTTAACTCTATGACAGAGTTAACTCCTCTATGACAGAGTTAACTCCTCAATGACAGTTAAGTCCTCTATGACAGAGTTAAATCCTCAATGACAGTTAAGTCCTCTATGAAAGAGTTAACTCCTCAATGACAGAGTTAACTCCTCTATGACAGAGTTAACTCCTCAATGACAGAGTTAACTCCTCTATGAGAGAGTTAACTCCTCAATGACAGAGTTAACTCTATGACAGAGTTAACTCCTCTATGACAGAGTTAACTCCTCAATGACAGAGTTAACTCCTCTATGACAGAGTTAACTCCTCAATGACAGAGTTAACTCCTCTATGACAGAGTTAACTCCTCTATGTCAGAGTTATCTCCTCTATGACAGAGTTAACTCCTCTATGACAGAGTTAACTCCTTAATGACAGAGTTAACTCCTCAATGACAGAGTTAAGTCCTCTATGACAGAGTTAACTCCTCTAAGACAGAGTTAACTCCTCTATGACAGAGTTAACTCCTCTATGTCAGAGTTAACTCGTCTATGACAGAGTTAACTCCTTAATGACAGAGTTAACTGCTCTATGACAGAGTTAACTTCTCAATGACAGTTAAGTCCTCTATGACAGAGTTAACTCCTCTATGTCAGAGTTAAGTCCTCTATGACAGAGTTAACTCCTCTATGACAGAGTTAAGTCCTCAATGACAGAGTTAACTCCTCAATGACAGAGTTAACTCCTCTATGACAGAGTTAACTCCTCAATGACAGAGTTAACTCCTCAATGACAGAGTTAACTCCTCAATGACAGTTAAGTCCTCTATGACAGAGTTAACTCCTCTATGTCAGAGTTAAGTCCTCTATGACAGAGTTAACTCCTCTATGACAGAGTTAACTCCTCAATGACAGAGTTAACTCCTCTATGACAGAGTTAACTCCTCAATGACAGAGTTAACTCCTCAATGACAGAGTTAACTCCTCTATGACAGAGTTAACTCCTCAATGACAGAGTTAACTCCTCTATGACAGAGTTAACTCCTCAATGACAGAGTTAACTCCTCCATGACATAGTTAACTCCTCCATGACAGAGTTAACTCCTCAATGACAGAGTTAACTCCTCCATGACAGAGTTAACTCCTCCATGACAGAGTTAACTCCTCTATGACAGAGTTAACTCCTCCATGACAGAGTTAACTCCTCAATGACAGAGTTAACTCCTCAATGACAGAGTTAACTCCTTAATGACAGAGTTAACTCCTCAATGACAGAGTTAACTCCTCTATGACAGAGTTAACTCCTCAATGACAGAGTTAACTCCTCTATGACAGAGTTAACTCCTCAATGACAGAGTTAACTCCTCCATGACAGAGTTAACTCCTCCATGACAGAGTTAACTCCTCAATGACAGAGTTAACTCCTCCATGACAGAGTTAACTCCTCTATGACAGAGTTAACTCCTCCATGACAGAGTTAACTCCTCAATGACAGAGTTAACTCCTCTATGACAGAGTTAACTCCTCTATGACAGAGTTAACTCCTCTATGTCAGAGTTAACTCGTCTATGACAGAGTTAACTCCTCTATGTCAGAGTTAACTCGTCTATGACAGAGTTAACTCCTTAATGACAGAGTTAACTGCTCTATGACAGAGTTAACTCCTCAATGACAGTTAAGTCCTCTATGACAGAGTTAACTCCTCTATGACAGAGTTAACTCCTCAATGACAGAGTTAACTCTATGACAGAGTTAACTCCTCTATGACAGAGTTAACTCCTCAATTACAGTTAAGTCCTCTATGACAGAGTTAAATCCTCAATGACAGAGTTAACTCCTCAATGACAGAGTTAACTCTATGACAGAGTTAACTCCTCTATGACAGAGTTAACTCCTCAATTACAGTTAAGTCCTCTATGACAGAGTTAAGTCCTCAATGACAGAGTTAACTCCTCAATGACAGAGTTAACTCCTCTATGACAGAGTTAACTCCTCAATGACAGAGTTAACTCCTCAATGACAGAGTTAACTCCTCTATGACAGAGTTAACTCCTCAATGACAGAGTTAACTCTATGACAGAGTTAACTCCTCTATGACAGAGTTAACTCCTCAATGACAGAGTTAACTCCTCTATGACAGAGTTAACTCCTCAATGACAGAGTTAACTCCTCAATGACAGAGTTAACTCCTCTATGACAGAGTTAACTCCTCTATGTCAGAGTTATCTCCTCTATGACAGAGTTAACTCCTCTATGACAGAGTTAACTCCTTAATGACAGAGTTAACTCCTCAATGACAGAGTTAAGTCCTCTATGACAGAGTTAACTCCTCTAAGACTGAGTTAACTCCTCTATGACAGAGTTAACTCCTCTATGTCAGAGTTAACTCGTCTATGACAGAGTTAACTCCTTAATGACAGAGTTAACTGCTCTATGACAGAGTTAACTCCTCAATGACAGTTAAGTCCTCTATGACAGAGTTAACTCCTCTATGTCAGAGTTAACTTGTCTATGACAGAGTTAACTCCTCAATGACAGAGTTAAGTCCTCTATGACAGAGTTAACTCCTCTATGACAGAGTTAACTCCTCAATGACAGAGTTAACTCCTCAATGACAGAGTTAACTCCTCTATGACAGAGTTAACTCCTCAATGACAGAGTTAACTCCTCAATGACAGAGTTAACTCCTCTATGACAGAGTTAACTCCTCAATGACAGAGTTAACTCCTCTATGACAGAGTTAACTCCTCAATGACAGAGTTAACTCCTCCATGACAGAGTTAACTCCTCTATGTCAGAGTTAACTCCTCTATGACAGAGTTAACTCCTCTATGTCAGAGTTAACTCGTCTATGACAGAGTTAACTCCTTAATGACAGAGTTAACTGCTCTATGACAGAGTTAACTCCTCAATGACAGTTAAGTCCTCTATGACAGACTTAACTCCTCTATGACAGAGTTAACTCCTCAATGACAGAGTTAACTCTATGACAGAGTTAACTCCTCTATGACAGAGTTAACTCCTCAATGACAGTTAAGTCCTCTATGACAGAGTTAACTCCTCTATGACAGAGTTAACTCCTCAATGACAGAGTTAACTCCTCAATGACAGAGTTAACTCCTCTATGACAGAGTTAACTCCTCAATGACAGAGTTAACTCCTCAATGACAGAGTTAACTCCTCTATGACAGAGTTAACTCCTCAATGACAGAGTTAACTCCTCTATGACAGAGTTAACTCCTCAATGACAGAGTTAACTCCTCCATGACAGAGTTAACTCCTCTATGTCAGAGTTAACTCGTCTATGACAGAGTTAACTCCTCTATGTCAGAGTTAACTCGTCTATGACAGAGTTAACTCCTTAATGACAGAGTTAACTCCTCAATGACAGTTAAGTCCTCTATGACAGACTTAACTCCTCTATGACAGAGTTAACTCCTCAATGACAGAGTTAACTCTATGACAGAGTTAACTCCTCTATGACAGAGTTAACTCCTCAATGACAGTTAAGTCCTCTATGACAGAGTTAAATCCTCAATGACAGTTAAGTCCTCTATGACAGAGTTAACTCCTCAATGACAGAGTTAACTCCTCAATGACAGAGTTAACTCCTCTATGACAGAGTTAACTCCTCAATGACAGAGTTAACTCCTCAATGACAGAGTTAACTCCTCTATGAGAGAGTTAACTCCTCAATGACAGAGTTAACTCTATGACAGAGTTAACTCCTCTATGACAGAGTTAACTCCTCTATGACAGAGTTAACTCCTCAATGACAGAGTTAACTCCTCAATGACAGAGTTAACTCCTCTATGACAGAGTTAACTCCTCTATGTCAGAGTTATCTCCTCTATGACAGAGTTAACTCCTCTATGACAGAGTTAACTCCTTAATGACAGAGTTAACTCCTCAATGACAGAGTTAAGTCCTCTATGACAGAGTTAACTCCTCTAAGACAGAGTTAACTCCTCTATGACAGAGTTAACTCCTCTATGTCAGAGTTAACTCGTCTATGACAGAGTTAACTCCTTAATGACAGAGTTAACTGCTCTATGACAGAGTTAACTCCTCAATGACAGTTAAGTCCTCTATGACAGAGTTAACTCCTCTATGTCAGAGTTAAGTCCTCTATGACAGAGTTAACTCCTCTATGACAGAGTTAAGTCCTCAATGACAGAGTTAACTCCTCAATGACAGAGATAACTCCTCTATGACAGAGTTAACTCCTCAATGACAGAGTTAACTCCTCAATGACAGAGTTAACTCCTCAATGACAGTTAAGTCCTCTATGACAGAGTTAACTCCTCTATGTCAGAGTTAAGTCCTCTATGACAGAGTTAACTCCTCTATGACAGAGTTAACTCCTCAATGACAGAGTTAACTCCTCTATGACAGAGTTAACTCCTCAATGACAGAGTTAACTCCTCTATGACAGAGTTAACTCCTCAATGACAGAGTTAACTCCTCCATGACAGAGTTAACTCCTCCATGACAGAGTTAACTCCTCAATGACAGAGTTAACTCCTCCATGACAGAGTTAACTCCTCCATGACAGAGTTAACTCCTCAATGACAGAGTTAACTCCTCAATGACAGAGTTAACTCCTCCATGACAGAGCTCTCTGTGCAGCGGACACGCAATGCACACGTATCTGGTGGATGTTTTGTAAGTCTCCAGTTAACACGGTCACTTTCTAAACCATAACACCAGTGTATTCAAGCAGCTTTGGATTAAAGCATCTTCTTTTTGAATGAATTGTAGAATCATCTTTTTACAAAGTCAGTAGATGTGAGTTCTTAAGAGGCCTGATGGCTTCATATATCAACACAGGAAGTACCTTTACTCTCACTCAGGTTGTCTGATCTGTCTTAACATGTAAGAGGAGGTTTAGACTTTAAGCTCAGAAGTTAAATGTTTCATGTATTGTTTTTTTTAATCAACGGCCAGGTTAAAAACAAAAACTCCTCCAGGAATCAGTGAACACATGTCTCCAGTTCAGTATTTCATCATGTCAGTTTACACAGACTGTCTGCAACCACACAGGTAAATAACATTAAATAAATCAGACAGTGCTGCAGATGACCTGCTGCAGAAAGCTCTCTGTCACATGTCACATGCTCTCGTGCTCTCTCTGCAGGCGTGCTGATGGGCAGTGGGATGCAGTCCTACATTCTTGCGGGCTTTTGGAGCTTTTGATGAAACAGTGGGGGAGAGACTCTGTGGCAGTCTGAGCTGATGTTGGAGAGGGTAATTAGTGCAGAAATCCCACAGAAATATCTCTCATTAAACTGCAGTCAGAGCGCCGTCTCAGCTTCCATCTGCAGCCCCTCCCTCACTTTCTCTCACCGTCAAACGTTTATGACACTCTCTCTCCTCGGCGTGCAGCACAAACACATCTGGCAACATGAATTCAAACATACGTTGAAATCTGGTTGGGATTAACGGTGCAGACCCCCCGGAACAGAAGTTCATAAAAATAGCACACATGGATGAGAATCCATTTTTTCAGGTAGTTGTGATGTTTGTCTCGCTGTGTACTCGTATCCCCGTGCAGTTAATGTTTAATGAGCCAAAAGCTGCTTTAATAGAGAACTATAAAACCGAAGTGTTCAACTGCATTAATCAGTAAAACATGTCGGGGCGCTCTGACACAACGAAGCAGTGACCTCAACTCATTTCTCTGAGAGGACGAAAAGAACTAGAAATTACTGTACGAGGGATTTATACACACACTCAAATCAAAATGTCATCATACAATGATTCATAAATGGTAATGGACTTGAGCTTCTAAAGCGCTTTTCTAGTCTTTCCACCTGGGGGAGGGGTTACTGCCCTTTGTGATGTCATGAAGGGAAATCTCAAAATGGCCTGTTTGAGCACACATTTTCCTAAAAGTGGAGCAGGCAGAAGACGGAGAGGGGGGGGGGGGGGGGGGGGTTGTAGAGCGACCTGGGAAAAGAAAGCATGGTGAGGTATATTTTAAATAATATGTGACCTTTGAGCTATGCATGTTTATGGTATTGTTCAGCATCTCTGTTTGGTATTCTCAAATGGCTGTATGTTTTAAGGTGTCCTGTAGCATTTCTTAAAGGTTTGGTTATGAGTTTAAGAATCAGTCTCTGTAACAAGTGGTGACCTTTTAAACCACACAAGGATCTAACCCTGCTGCTTACCTGTCATCAATCAATCAATCTTTCTTGTATAGTGCCAGAGCAGGTAAAAGACCTTACTCTTTCAACTTCAGATCAGCATGTCCTGACCTTCATTAAATATCAATGATTTGGAGCTACTCTGAAAGAAAACAGCATCACCTCATTCAAAGCGTTCGTTAAGCTCATATCTGCTTCTGTTAGTTAACGTGCAGTTGTTAGCTAGCGCTGTCTTAAAACACACACACACACACACACACACACACACACACACACACTCGGGTATCTGCCCTCCATACCATGACAGCTGACACACAGTAATCCGTGCGGTCGGCGGCCTCTTTGTTTTCAGCGTCTTCTCGCTTCTTCACAGGTGACTGAGTGACCCCTGCCTGCAGATTAACTAATTTCTTTAACAACTCTGAGCTGGTGTCACTTTTACTACTGTCTCTGCTTCACTCAGTGTGTTTGTGTGTGTGTGTGTGTGTGTGTCAGGTAGTACTGTGTCATAAAATGAGGAGGAGATAGGATGGATTATGAGAGATCAGAGGACGGTCACAGTCACAGATCATTTCTTCTGTTTTCTGGTGACTGTGTTTAGTCGAGTGTAAATTAAAGATGTTACTGTAAATGTTATCTGTTATATTAAGGGTTGCTTACTGTCAAGCAGGACGTCCCCCCCCCTGTCCGTATGTACACGTTACTTCTCTGTAATTTACTGATCTTAGATCAGATCTGAAACAACCAGTTACCCATCATGCACTGCTCACGTCCTTCAAGTAACAACACTCGTCCAAACATGTGGAACACGTGTGGATAAAAACATGAATCAACTGTCAGAAAAGAAAAAGACTTCACAACTACAAATCAATCAATCATTATTTGTAAAGCGCCAATTCATAACAAGTGTTATCTTGAGACACTTTAAAAAAGAGCATCTGGGATAATATGCAGGAAGGATTTCTCCTTTGTATTCCTCTCATTCCTGTTGTCCACACTTCCTCTCTGCTGAGGTGGAGGTCGAAGCAGGCTGTGCATGAATGAGGACGGCAGTGAATTGAAAAAAAGCAACAGGAAGCAAGAGGTGTTACAGGCCGGACAGCATCGTCTCACTGGAAGACGTCAGGCTGAAGCTGCTGACTGAGTTAACTAAAGAAACATACCACCCACACCGCTGTGGGACTGACATCCAAACTCAATATCTGGTCCCTTATTGACTAAAAAAGCTAGCTACCCATTATATGACTGACATTGTTGTCATAAATCTGTCTTATTTGTTGTTGTTGTTTCTGAGGACTATGAACTACTGTCTGTACAGAAACACACGTTCTAACATGTTCTAAAAACTCTCTGCTAAGTTAGCTGCACAGCCCGGTGTGGGCACAGGACCTTGGACCACCGGGAGATGGATTCTACAGGCCCGGGGCAGGGGTGGGGGGGTGTCATTGTTTGATGACATCACTTAAACTGATGCCAAGAGATCAAGTTAAGAGTTCAACCTGGACTCTGACAGCGGAGAAGGCGAAAGAATGCTGGGTCAGCGAGGGCAGACAGAGGGATGTGTTGGCCACAAAATGTATCGGCCACACAGCTAGCGCTAGTGCTAGCTCAAGTCATCCCAGGGCCCGCCCGACTGTCTCATCCCCCGTGTCAAAATCCAGGCAGGAAGTGCTTTAAATCTCCATGTTTTAGTAACTTCAAGGTCACTCTTTTCCTTCATCAGCAGTGTGTTTCCTTCATTTCTTTCCTTCATTTTTTCGTGTTTCAGTCACTGTTATTGTTTTTGGACGTTTGCATGTGCTGGTGAATTTGCAGTGTTTCTGAATATGTTTTCCATTTTTTCATGATGCAAGTCATTTTGACTGTTGCCGAGCCGTTGCGCTTGTTGGATATCAGGGACATGAGTTGCGGTGTGAGGGGCGCCGATGGCCTGGCGCAGTGGCTCAGGCAGGAATTGATAACTGGGTAGGCCTAAGAAAATATAGGTAACAACAACATGTGTTTAGTGCGTAAACATATCAGACAATGGAAAAAAAACACATGCAGCAGCTGTTTTTGAAACTTCCTGTGACGATCGTGTTCAGCAAAGTTTACAACATGCAGTGTCTCTGCATCTGTGTCGCTCTTTTTGTACCATCTACTTTTTCTCTTTGTGGAGTTTGCCCTCCTGCTACCTACAGTACGAGCCCTAGTTCCACTTGTCCCACGAGTCCCGCAGCCCACCTCCGCTGGTCACTCTTAACTTTGATTGAGGAGTCTGTCAATTAGTCCAGCTCTCCACAAGCTTCATTTACTGAACAGTAAAGCACCATTAGGATCTCATGCCAGAGAAAAGACCCAGGTCAGCATCGCTATGTTTCCCAGCACAGCGCGCATCACATGATGACAGGCAGCCAACCTTTTAGATTAAAAACATAGATATCAAGAGTGCGTCTCATACACAGGATTTTATTAGCATTGGTATCAAGTCAGAAGATTTCTCTGATGGGTAGGCCTGGACTGGCGGTTAGGGGGCGCTCCATGTACGGAGGATATCATTCCCAAAGCGGGCAGCTCGGGTTAAAATCTGAACGGCAGATCCTTTTGTTTCATTACAATCCCCACTTTCTCTCTGGTTTGATTTATCCACTGTCCTATCAATAAAAGCACAATGCACAAAAATAAAAACGTATATGTATGTATCCGTTTGAACCAAATGGTAAATTCTGGCTAAGAACAACAACATGGTGACGGCAAAATATAGCTTAAAGGAAGCTAAACAATGAGTGACATCAAACTATTTATTTCATTATTTATTATGTGACAATGTTAGTGTTTGAGTTATTAACTTATTGATACTGAAGCGCCCTGTCAGGTACCTCTACCTGAGACAAACATGTGGAACATTCTGGATGTCTCCTCTTCTGCAGCTTCACTTTTATTCATTCAGTTTGTCTCATTTCAGTCGTCTTACTGTCTGTACTGTAAGTGCGACGCTCGGCTACAGGGGAAGTTCTTCATGAACAAACAGGCTGATCACTTCTTCCTTGTGTTACTAATCTAATCTAATTGGTTGTTCATCTATCATCTGGTAGGAATGTGTTCCAGGAAAGATGAACCACTCATACAGAACACAGCGGGCTGCGACCTGCCATGACCTGAGCTGTCACCACAGATCACATGTTCATGTCGACTTTATGGCTCTGCAGCAGAAGCAAACACTCTGATCCATCGTTTTTCTGTCATCTGAAGCCTCTGAGCCAGAGTTTACCATGCAGGCTGTAAACATGAAGCCACAGAAGACAGAACAACATTATGTCCCTATGGATGACCTTTGTGTCCCACAGTGTGAACAGTACAAACGTCCTTTCCTTCATACACGAGTGTTCAGGAGAGCAGCAGTGCTCAGTTAGAGACACGGCAGGCTCAGCATGACGCTAATTACACCCAAACCACTTCTTTACTGTGGCTGCAGAATAAATGTGGAACAACTTAGAGCATCAAATGACACGAAGCAATTACATAGAAACAACGTGTTCACAGAGACATAACACAATGAACCAATCAGAGGCTGTGTGTGTGTGTGTGTGTGTGTGTGTGTGTGTGGTGATACTTTCATGTCAAATGACTGGGAGAATTAAACAGAGGGGGTGGGGGAGGGCAGGGGGTAATTTTCCTTTATATCAATGCTATCTGTAGTTCAACTCCTGAAAACTTCAGGAGTTTTTTAGGAGTTTGGTGTGAAAACAATATTAGTGAACAAGCAGCAAGAAATGAAACCAACACTGAAGTGCCAAAGCCTGCAGTTCCTCCAGTGTCCACTAAAGTATCACCATAGAGCCCCATGCTGAAACCTGTGAATCAGTCTGCAATCAATTATTAGAACCTGTCAGTGTTTGACCTTTGCCCTGTTAGAGTTCATATAGGGCTACATTAGTTTGATGTCTCATAATAATTTAGGCCTCTGTCTCATGTTTTGTTGTTCTGCTTTATATATATCTTATGTGCTATGCTCGGTGTACAGTACTAATGTCTTGTTTTAATTAATATCTTAGTTTGTTTTGGCTTTTAACTGTCTGTCTCCTGCAGTGAGTCAGTCCCCATAGAGCTCCATGTTAAAATGTTCAACTTTACAGCTGCAGTTCCTCCAGTGTCCACTAGAGTCTGTGTCCTGCAGTGAGTCAGTCCCATAGACTGTAAATATTACTGGACGAACCCTGACCCGTCTGTTACATAGGCAGCAAATGAGTCCAATCGACGGCCGCATCCATATTGGATTTGCAGTCTCAACCTAACTTCGGATCAACCTAGCTACAGCAGTAAGGCGGGACCAGCGAGACTTAACTCCACCCATTCAGCGCGACGTTAGCAGTCCACTTCACAGCGTAGCTAACAGCTAGGCTGCTATCATCCCCTATTCCTGCTCGTCCTGAGTTATCTCTATAAACAGTAAGTTAACATTTAACTTTTCTACAACACAGTTAAAACAAATTATATTCAACCCAAATATTTAATTAAAGTCTTAAAACTACACTTTTTTAAATATACAATTATGGTTATTAGTTATTTGTCAGAGCAGTTAGACTTTGTCAGTGTTAGCAGAGAAATACATTAATAAAGTTTTATCCATAGACTGTAAATAAATATGAGACATCCAGAAGAAATCAATATTACAAAGCATACAGTTCATGTTACTGTTCTGACAAAAAGGGGAATGTCTGTGTTTTATATTTACTGATGTCAACAGTGATGTGGGTGAACATGACAACTGAAAAATAATTATTTAGTATTTATTATAAGATATTTGTTTTCTATAGAACCCCGTGAAGTCATGGAGTCTGTGGACAGTGTCAGCTTCACACCAAAAACTTTAAGTGTTAGAAAAAATAGTGTTTAAGACTGGCATCTATTATTATGAGCTGCAGCTACCTTGTTCAATATTATTCCTGCAGATGTGACTAATAACAAAAAAACAGCCTGAGCTGTCACATGTAGTTAACTGTACATTTTGTCTTGTCTGAGGCATTAATTGAACACTTTTGTATTTCTCCTATAGACACAGTGTGGATTATTGGTGACTTGTCCGTCGAGGTGCCCAGAGAGCTGCAGAGACAGAGGAAGAAACCTGAGCCTCAACAACATCTGTATTTGTTGGTTCTTCTGGGGTGGACTTCGGTTGTTTCTCTTCAACAGCTCGCTGCGAGGGAGGTCTCCCCCGGATGGCCTGAGTGATGTCACCCACAGGCTGAGAGCTGAGGCTGAGGCGTGTTTTAAACCTCTTGACAAAACGTTACACCGCACCCGCCTGTCAAGCTGGTCAGCTACACGCCTTATTGTGAATAACTCTTATCCTTCATCAAATCAAACGACCCCTGTACAGTGTGTGTCGATCGAGACATGAGCTAATCACACCTATTTGTTTGTTTTGTACCAAGCTGTAAACATGTTAATCTCTGCTGTAAAAACAGGCTTTTTGAATGTGGTTTTTCACATGAAATAAATATTTCTATATAAATGCACTCCTTTATGTCTACTTATGAGTATACATTTCAGATTTGAAATGACAAGACTAAAATGTGCATTAATGCTCAACTCAATAGCTTAGGGAAGGAAGTCTACTTTTACACAACTTTGTCTTCTTTTGACATTTTTTTTACCAAATACTAATGTAGTTCAAAATGTGTCCTTAAACACAGCCCCATTCTTAAATCAAGATACATGGAGAGTAAATAAGATCAATAACTTGTGAATAAAAACACAGTTAAAAATGATTTAGAAATGTAGTCTTCCCAGATCAATATCACATAATATCAACTTCTCCCATCTAAACTGGACAAAGGGTTTTAAAATGGGAAGAAAATGGTTTGATTGCAAGTTGTTTGGAGGAGATCTATTTTTATTTGAACAGCTGAAGCATGAATACAGTCTTTCAAGGTGTAAACCCTCCTCCTCCTCCTGAAGCTTGTGGAGCTCCTTGATGTACTGCTGTCTTATCTGCTGACCATCTTCTCTCACCAGAACTTTGACTGTTGAAAAGTCATTCTGAAGAAGCTCGAGCATGTGACATGGATCCAGGAGAAGATGGACTTTTAGTGCGGGGTCTTCGGGATGACAAAGAAAGAGAGAAAATATCAGTTATTCATTAAATCATTTTTTTGATCTCATCTATTTTTCTGTATTCATCTGTGTGTAAGAGCACATTTATAAATTCAACAGTGTACTACCCAGACAACAAAGGTACAGTATTCAGGTAATCAACATCTATTTAAAGTTAAGAAGATAAACCTTATTGTAATCATGATATTTTCAGCTCTCTCACTCACTTGCACAATGATATTCCACATCAAATTGTCTCAGATTTTGTGTGAGGAAAGATTAAGCAGTTTATTGTGGATAGTATTTCATCTTAACATGAAACAAATACTACCTGAATTATTTAAATCATTAACAGTCTCTGTGCTTTAGTACAGAACATACAGTAACTCATTTATTATTAACATGAGCTCAGTACATGGCTGTATTCTTCAAACTATTTCTTGTACTAATTGCTTTATATCTTATTTTCATTCTATATGTTATTTATATTTTATATTTCTACTGCTATATTCTTTGTAAGAACATCTGTAACGATTAAGAACTATATTAATAACCAGATTCAATTTACCTGAACTCATAGAAAGTGATTTTTTAAAAAATTGGTAACAGTTTGCATTAACCATGTAACGTTAATGTCATCCTCTATAACCTACACAACATATTAGGTTCAGTTGAGTTAAGTTTATGTTACTGACGGATAATTACTACACAAAGTTTGTTTTTTAATGTCCACATTTACGTGGAGTATAACATTCATCATAACGTCAGATAACCATATTTACAGTCTGCGGTTAACCACTGAGGTGAACCTTTAGCTTCTAACATCACACAAACTCATTATGTTCAACAACAAACATTTCTAAACCATTGACCGTAAATAATGGGCTACACTGTTTACAGTTAGCCGGCTGGTTTACAAGCTAACGCTAAACAAGCTAGATAGGTAAATATACCGACATATGAGTAAGCAGTAAATATAACACTACTATATCACTTACCAAAAAAAACTGAAGCATCAACTTGTTGGATGGTCTGTTAACCGCACAGCAAGCCATGTATGATGTCAGATATGTGTGATGATCAGGTGCTATTACAGTTGACCACATGGTGGTGATAGTGGTTAATCATAAAAGCTATGAGACAGAGTTAAGTTAGATAGCCGAGGTAGAAGATGTATGCTAACTACATGTTACAGTATGCAATACTGTAGTATGCAATAAACAAGAGATTCCTAAACTGACAAAGGACCAAATATTATTTTGCAAACGACGAACCAAACATGATACCAGGAGTAAAATAAGCTGCGTGGTGGATTGTGAAAAGCGACATGGATGCTCTGAAGCCACCGGAGAGTCTGAAGCTCACGGGCAATGTCGACAGCAATTGGCGCACGTTTAAGCAACAGTTTCTTCTGTATATCGCGGCAATGGGACTGGAGATGAAGCCGGGTGCTAGAAAGGTAGCGTTACTGCTAACTATAGCAGGGCCGCAAGCCATAGAAGTGTACAACACGTTTGTGTATGAAAGTCCGGATGATAAGGACAAGTTGGACATTGTGCTTGTTAACTTTGATGCACATTGCTCTCCAAAGAAGAACGAGACATATGAGAGATATTTTTCGGTCTCGGATGCAGCAACGACGTGAGCCTTTTGATAGCTTCCTTACGGACTTAAGGCTAAAAGCACAGTCGTGCAACTTTGCAACATTGAAGGACTCTATGATCAGGGACCAGATCGTTTGTGGCGTGGAAGATAAAAAGCTCAGAGAACGGCTACTGAGGGAATCGGAGCTGAAGCTAGACAGAGCCATCACCAATTGCAAGGCAAGTGAGCTGTCTCAAATGCATGTGAGGACGTTCAGCGAGAGAGAGGCGGGAACGGCCAACGTGGGTGACAGTGTGGCTGTTGATGCTGTCTCAGGCAAAGGAGGACAACGCACGCATACCCGGCAGACGCATCGGACTGATGACTGTAAATTCACCTGCAAACGCTGTGGCTCACAGCACAAGCCGAGACAGTGTCCAGCATTTGGTAAGATATGCTCGAACTTCCAAGGAAATAACCATTTTGCTAAACAATGCTTCTCAAAAAGAAAGGACAAAAACAAAGGAAGATCTGTAAATATAGTTGAGGAGACTGATCTCAGTGAAACATTTTTTGTTGGCATGATAAACTGTGAAAATAAACCAGAAAAAGAAATCAATTCCATAAATGAAGACAAGTGGATAGCACCACTGCAAATAAATGGAACATTAGTCACAGTAAAGTTGGACACTGGTGCAAAAGCTAATCTAATAAGCATGTCTGACATTAAAGACATGAAAATTAAGCCAAAAATACAAAGAAAAATACTTGAGCTGAAGGACTACAATGGACAAGACATTGAGTGTTTGGGCATATGCCAGCTAAGAGTGACTGTGAAAGAAAAGGTGCATCACCTACTATTTTCTGTTGTACCTGAAGGACTTGATTCACTGCTAGGTGATAAAGCATGTGAAAATCTGGGGCTGGTTAAAAGAGTGTATCTCATCAACACAGAAATGAATGCACCAAGTGACTCTGTTAACTGCATCACACAGACATTTGAAGATGTGTTCAGGGGTTTTGGTGTGTTGCCATTCACATACAAAATTCAGCTGAAAGAAAATGCACAGCCAGTGGTACATCCTGCACGAAGAGTCCCGGCACCACTAAGAGAGCGCCTTAAGAACGAACTGAACAGGATGACTACACTGGGTGTGATAAGAAAAGTCGAGGAACCAACAGACTGGGTCAATTCTATGGTATGTGCTAAGAAAAAAAATGGCGACCTGAGAATGTGCATGGATCCAAAGGATCTGAATGAGAACATTAAGCGGGAACATTATCAGATTCCAAAACGTGAAGAAATCACTAGTGACATGTCAGCTGCCAGATACTTCACAAAACTCGACGCATCACAGGGCTTCTGGCTTTTAAAACTGGATGAAAGCAGCACAAAATACTGCACCTTTAATACACCGTTTGGCCAATATTGCTTCCTAAGACTGCCGTTTGGAATAATTTCAGCATCTGAAATATTTCATAGAGCCTTGGAGCACATTATCGAGGGGCTGGAGGGAGTGCATGTCTACGTGGATGACATCGTCATCTGGGGCTCCACACTTCAAGAGCACAATGACAGGCTTACCAGAGCTCTAGAGCAGATACAAAAGTATGGATTGAAGCTCAACAAGAGTAAATGCCAGTTTGGAGCTCAGGAAATCGTTTTCCTCGGAGACAAGCTCTCTCCACAAGGTGTCGAGCCCGACCAGGAAAAGATAAATGCCATAAAGAACATGCCGAGACCCACAGACAGAACGGCTGTCCTGCGCATCATAGGGATGGTGAACTTTATAGGTAAATTCATTCCTAATTTATCTGCAAAGACGTCCTGCATTCGTGAACTCCTGCACAAGGAGAAAGATTTCAAGTGGACAACAAAGCATGAAAATGAGTGGGAAAGGCTTAAACAACACACAAGAGGAACGACGAACAAAATAATATGTGTTAAACAACGAACAAAATAATATGTGTTAAACAACGAACAAAATAATATGTGTTAAACAACGAACAAAATAATGTGTTAAACAACGAACAAAATAATATGTGTTAAACAAACTCTCCAAACGAAGTAAAAAAGAAGAGAAATCAGACGGATCAAGCTGTTAGCCTCCTGACCTGCTGACCTGACAGACAGATGCAGCGTGCAGAGCTGTCAATCAAATCTGTCACAACCCTTATATGGGCATATAGTAGAGGAACAAAACCCCCAAAAAGGCTTTAGTTTTCGAGATACCCCTACCCGAGGTAGAACAAAGTTGAACATGTCTAGTTTATGAAACGGATGGTTGTATAAAAACTTTTGGATGTTTTATACATCTTACCAAAAAACGAAAATAGGTCAAATTAGGGCTTCTCCAAAAGGGACAGCTCTAGTCTTATCACATGTATCTCTGGGAATCAGAATCAGACTTTCACCAAATTTGGACAGGATGTTCACAGATAGTTATTAGTTACAATTATGCAAAGTTTTTATCAATACCATTTTCAATTTTTGAATTTTTCACACTTAAACACACATGTAGTTTAGGCGGAAATTGAAAAAAAAATTCCAAAGGTATGTATATCAAAGTCTGTCATTTTTTAAGTAAGGACACCAAACATTAAAATATGTCAATTGTATCTTCTTTAGACTGTTATCTCAACATAAAAGCAAGTTATTTGACTTTTCACTTGACCCTATGCTGTCACCAGCCCCTAACAGGAAACTAGTGCAGCCAGGATTTCAGGCCTGGTACAATGGGGCCCTATGGATGTGTATGTGGGAGGAGGTGGCCACAAACAATAGATGAAGACTTAACAACAAGACACAATATAATTGTATTCTGTAATATATATATAATTAAACATTTTATAGTTATTCCTAATACATTTTGTCTCATATTTTCTATCTTACATATGACTTATATGATGACACTCAGAGTCAACCCGCTGCTTTCAACAATATTGTCACCGATGACATTGTTTCTATTTCATTCTAAAAAATTAAAGCATTGTCTTGACATCAGTTGTGAAATATTAATGAACTAAAAAACAGTATTGATATATATAACCTTGAGTTCTTAGAAATTAAATATACTTCATATAGTGTATTTGTATATCACCCATACAGCCTGTTGTAGTTTTTTAAATGTATTTCAGTCATATAAAGATGGTGTGTAGTCACCATATCTCCTGCTTTTAAGAAGAACCCTAGTTACTCCAGAGGATACACTGGATGAAGGGATAGTTTTTATAATACCCTAAGTATGATAAAGTGTTTAAAAAAAGCTACAATAGCTATTTTTGTTGAATGATTTATCAGGCAACCAATGGAGCTGGGATACAAAACAATTCTTATGATGGCATAAATGTGTGTAAGGTAAATTAGGATAACAATCATGCAAACATGTTTATGAGAAACTTCTTTATACATTTATTTTACCTCATTATACATAATGACGTTTGATTTTAAATGCTAATTACAAAGGATGATTTCCACTTTTAGACAAAATGACTGTGAACCTGAGAGCTTAACACCTTGCAACTAAAAACCTTTGTGTCACACTAAGCATCCCCTGGGGACAAAGTTTGACCTCTTACCTCCCAGGAGCTTTAAGAAAATAATTGCTGCAGAAAATAATGGTATTGATAAAATACGTATTGATAAAAACTTTGCATAATTGTAACTAATAACTATCTCTGAACATCCTGTCCAAATTTGGTGAAATTCTGATTCTGATTCCCAGAGATACATGTGATAAGGCTAGAGCTGTCCCTTTTGGAGAAGCCCTAAATTTGACCTGTTTTTGTTTTTTGGTAAGATGCATAAAACATCCAAAAAAAGTTATTTTGCAGTAAAATATTTTTATACAACCATCCGTTTCATAAACTAGATATTTTCAAGTTATGAAAAATATGGTTGTGCTTTGTTCTACCTCAGGTAGGGGTATCTCAACTTTTAGGGGCCCAAGTTCCTCTACTAATAGCCGTTTTCCCTAATAGAATAAAATCCGATGAGTTATAAAAAAAATTCACCCCCCCCCCCCCCCCCCCCCCCCCCCAACAGTGTGAGGAGAAGGGGCCGTCAACTTATCAGATATATCTCGTTTTTTGTACCAGGCTGTAAACATGTTGATTCCTGTGGTAAAAACTGGCTTTTTTGCCTGTGGGCTTATGGCACTTCCGGTGCTTCTGCAGCCAGCCTCAAGCGGAACCTCGAGGAACTGCAGTTTTTTGTACTTCCGCATTGGCTTCATTTTTCGAGACCGGAGGTTGCCCCTTGGTCAGTCCCCATAGAGCTCCATGTTAAAATGTTCAACTTTACAGCTGCAGTTCCTCCAGTGCCCACTAGAGTCTGTGTCCTGCAGTGAGTCAGTACAAAAACTGTTTGTGTCTCTAGAGCTAATTTCTCTCTTTAACTGTACGGGCTAAATTTTTATACAACTAACCTGTTTACATTATATTAAGAATTAAAGTGATGTAGAATAAAGGGATGTGGCCTCTTTGAGTAGTAGTAATCTGTCAGTAGGCAGTAGACAGTAGTACGTACTATCTGTGCTGTATACTGTTTAGTATCTACTATTCAGTATACGCGCACAGCAGACAGATATTTGTTCCTACTTCATCTGATTCATTCAGTAAGGAAGTGACGTCATTTACGTTACCCGAACCGGCCACATCCACATATACAGAATATAAAATAAACCAATAAAGACACATTTAAATAGTGAAATCATTATTTAAATAGAGGGGGAAAGGTTTCATAATAATGCAGATATTTGTTATATTTTCTGTTGTTAATTTAAAGTAGTGATTTCAGTCGGGACTTTAAATTAAGATTCAATTAATCCACGCTCGTTTGTTTTGATTTGGAGGCGCACGTGAAGTGACAATTTACGTTTAATTTCGCACAGCATTGTGGGTGGTAAAATACAACTCATTTCCTGAAAGCACGCATCCGATCCATACTGCATAAAACCCGGAAGTTAGTATCCATACTGAAATGTTCAGTACACTGAGGTGGACCCAAAAAATGCATACTGAATGACCACGAGGGTTCAGTATACTGAAACTCCATACTGAAAAGTACGTACTGCATACTGAACTGTGACTATTAGGAAACGGCCTAGGTGTCCCCTCTGTTCCTGACCTTTAACCTCTGGGCCGTTTTTGTGCTGTTTGGAGATTTGTTCATGTAAATATCAGACTAATAATCTGTCTCTCTGTGAGCTTTATCGTACCAAAAGACTCCACTTTTCACACTTTCTAACTAATTATTGTAATAAGAAGTTAGCAGTGATTAGCAGCTCTGTGTGTCTGTGAGCCTGTTAGCACGTGGTAGTCCTGTCCTGGTCCTTCAGAGTGTTTGCAGCGGGGCCGGGCCTGAGTCTCCTGACAGGCCTCCTCCTCTCTCTCTCTAATAGGTGCTAATTGCATTCCTTGCTGGTTGGTCAGTAGGCAGAGGGAATGTGCTGTTATTACGGGAGAGCTGTAGAGCTGCAGGCCGTCAGCACATTCTTCTGGACTCAGTCTAAACACGCCCCCTCAACCACAAAGGTGTGAGGACGCTGCAGAGAGAGCAGCCCGAGGCCCTGTGATCCTCACGAGACGTTCAGGAGGAACCCAGAGAGGGGAGACTGATCATAGAACTGGTCTTAAGACATGTCTCAAGACCACTTTTTGAAGGTCTCTGCCTCGTCTTGGAATAGAAAGTATTTTTACACGGTCTTGTCTCAATCTCAGGTGAGGCGGACTCTGGATTTTAAATGAAGACCCGTCAAGACCCCCCCGAATGTCCACGTCATCACTGTGATTAGAAGGAAAACGCTCCATCCTGAAATAACAAATTCATTTGTAGTTAGATTTTTTTACCCCCCGGTTACATCCACAACTTAACTGTTGTTACGGTCTAAGTGAGTGACACGCCCCCTGCACACAACATGATGAATTTAAGGGATATTTATGGAACATGGTTCATGGGTATGTCTCGGTCTTGTCTTGGTCTCGGTTGCTGTGGTCTTGACTACAACACTAGATAGAGCTGACTTCATGAGAGATTTAGAGCTTGAATCCCACACTTCCCACTCAGACAGAGGCTTTGTCCGACAGACACATCCAGTGTGTAAAGGGAGAGGCAGTGATTTTCTTTAAAGAAATGAATAGAAAGTGTACCTACATGAGAACCTCAGTAGTAAGGCTGTGAGGAACAAAGCAGCTCCTCATCAATGTCTCTTTCTTTAAATATAAAAATATTTTCATCAGATATCTCATGAAAACTGACATAAACACAGACACACACAGGGTCACATGTTGAGCCGACACACCTGATCTGTTTGGGTTCTCACAGCGTCTTCTTGAACAGAACTGATGAGTCGCAGCTTTTCTCACAGACATGTTTGTCTCTGTGCACATCGTACACATGATAATGATTACAGACACAGTTTATCTCCAGCTTTAGACTAACCCCAAAATAACACTTTTCAACATTTAATGAGTAAACATATTCCCTACATCTATAATGAGTGTTGTTTCCAAAGCACACCTGAGATCCCTGTAATCAGAGGATCAGGAGGGAACCTACACCGTCTGCTCCTTCCAGCAGACGACTGGAGCCAAACTGGAACCTCAAAATACATTTAAATTTGACTTAAGACAGAGTCATGCTCTGATGTCACTCTAAAACCTTTCAACTTAGACTGAGAGAAGAACAGGTTTCCTCATGGAGTCTACTGATGATAAATCCTCTTTTTATTGGATCACAGGAGCTCGATAAAGACGTACAGTGGAATAAAAATGTCGTCTTACTGCTCAGTTAAATCATGTTGGAACTCTTATCTGATTCTGTCTTGAGGGTTTAACAGGCCCTGATTGGTCTCACCTGTGTGTTCGTAAGCTCCGCCCTGATTGGTCTCACCTGTGTGTTCGTAAGCTCCGCCCTGATTGGTCTAAACTGTGTGTTTGTTAGCTCCGCCCTGATTGGTCTCGTGTGTTTTCTGATGTCAGACTTGTGGAAATAAGTTCTGTAGCCAGGGTTACGGTTAGACACACACACACACGCACACGCACACGCACACGCACACGCATACACACACACGGCCATGACATTTAAAGAAACACACAAACTGGTCCTCCTTCCTGTTACTATCTGACATTATGAAACAGTGTCAGGTTTGTGTCTGGTGGTGACACGTGTCACAACTCTGAACAATTAGAGAGAGTCACTGTAACTTATCACCATCCATACTAATATTTCTAGCACTTTTATATTCATCAGGGATTGACAACTTTGGCCAAGAGGGCAACATTAATTTTATCATTTAGAGCATTAAAATTTAAAGAAAGAATCAGAAA
Organism: Labrus mixtus; assembly: GCF_963584025.1. NCBI lineage: Eukaryota > Metazoa > Chordata > Actinopteri > Labriformes > Labridae > Labrus > Labrus mixtus. Next base: position 28,257,983 of record NC_083623.1, read on the forward strand.
TACTTTATTAATCCGGGGGATACTTGGTCGTTACAGTAGCTCTTAAAAACACTAAACAGAAGTAGGAAGTATAGAAATATATATTTATACATTATATAATTAAATATAAATAAAATAAGCAGTACAAAGCACAGAGGACAGCATGCTCCTCTTCAGAGTCACAGAGTCAAAGGTCGGAACAATGCATGGTTCACTCCGGACTTGTCTACTCTGCTGCATGACCGTAACCTGGCATGATCAAAAACAAATCAAAACCCTGACTGGCTGATCCTCAGACACAATGCATGCACAGTTAAAACAAGAATAGCTAAAGCCGATCACTTCCTTTCACAAACCTCAACCACCCTAACACTATCAGATCATTATCTGAAAACAAAAAAGTCTTAGAGCTTCCTCCATGCATTGCCACGGGCTCCCAAATAAATCTGTGACAAGACTGACATGCTTGGTTGTTTTTAATGAACATTTCATAGCTTCCGTTTTTTTATTTGAGTCCTTGAAAACCACTCAATTGACGTCCAATACTGTAGTATCTGATGTTCAGGCTTCAGTCTTTCAATATGACTCCTGTTACAGTATCCGATGAACACAAAGCCCTTAGGCTCCTGGACACAACACAATCTGCAGGCCATGATCATTTGGAACCAGACTTTTTAAAGTTAGCTGCAGATTTTTGTGCTCCACCTCTAATGCACATTTTTAATCTCGGCCACAATTGTTATTCCACAAATATGGAAATCTGCCTTTGTACTTCCTGTCCTTAAAGCGGGTGACCCCACTATTTTAAATAACTACTGGCCCATCTCAAAACTGTCTGTCCCTGCCAAGGTTCACCTTGTCAGTGATCACCTTAAGGACTTTTTAAACACTAATAACGTTTTATCTGATTTTTAATCTGGTTTCAGAAAAAGGCACAGCACAACGTCAGCAGCTCTTAAAGTTTTTAATGATTTTATAGAAAGTTTAGATCACAAGCAACATTGTGCAGCCCTTTCTATAGACCTGTCCAAGGCATTTGATACTGTGGACCATACAGTACTCAAACACAGACTGATCAAAGCAGGACTGTCCGATCACACAGTAAACTGGTTCACAAACAGAACTCAGTGTGTGCAGGCAGAGGGCTACACTTCTAGCTCAGTCATGATAAAAGGTGTGCCTCAGGGGTCAGTCCTAGGGCCGCTGCTATTTATTCTTTATATAAATAACATTGATCCAAATGTTCTGTATGTTCATTTTGACTTTTACACTGATGACACTGTGATGTATTGTTTAGCAGCCACTCCAGACCGAGCTCTCTCACAGTTACAACTTGCTTTTAACACTGTTAGAGGAAAGGTGCAGATAGCTTCTCTCCACATTCACACTAAACAAGAGCTAACTGTGTTTGTTTCTGAATATACTCAGAGCTATATGCTTTGAGAGTTAGACTCAGAGACAAAGAATATAGAAGAAGAACAGGATGAAGGAGGTATGGAGATATTAGAGGCAGAAATCGTTCTTAGTGAGTCAGACCCTCTGACTCGTCTCATGGATTATTAATTGCTTGTAAACAGGAGCGTCCGTGAAAACCACAGAGGAAGCACGACAGGGAACACAAACCAGTTATTTTCCAGATAATACATGAATATCATCTTTGTTACAGACAGGTGTGTGTTTATCAGCAAGGTCAGAGGGTCAGGAGCTGCATGTGGTGAGGTCCTCCTCCTCCTCCTCCTCCTCCTCTGTCTCTACATGCCCACAGTCTTCTCCCCGCAACAGTCGCCATGCAGTTAATATGCAGAACACACACTCACTAACAGAGAGAGAGAGAGAAAGAGAGAGAAACCAAACACTGCTCCTGGTTCTGAAACTTCAGAGTTAACAAACTGCAGCAACAGAAGTCGACGTTATTCACATTTTAAAGTCGCAGCAGTTTAAAGACCTAATAAGATGATTTTTTTATAACCTATAATAATGGAACCTGCTGTGTAAACACAAAGGATGGATTGTGCTGAGTCCTCAGAGCCAGAGATTAGTCTGTATCATCCTGTCTGATAACAGGAGCAGGAGTCTTCCAGCTGATCACAGTCATCATGAACACACACTGAGTGTTATTGGTGGAGGAGAGTGAAGCTCACAGTCCTGTCTCGTCCCTCAGCGCTCACCCTGCATTAAGTTTATAATGATAGCATGAGGAGCTGACTGTGGGCCTTCTTCTAACTCCACTCTCATTAACATGAAACCTGCTGCTCTCACATCCTGTGTCAGCGTCACACTTTAAAAAAAAAAGAAGATAACTTCAGTTTTAGAGAGTACCTACACAGCTGCCTCTGAATATTTCCAAATATTTAATGTTGATCCTTTTTGTTCTAAATGTTCAGTACATGGGCGGATGAGGTCACCTGACCGGGAAAGTTTCAGGACTAACACTGACTGTGTTTTCAAGATCTTTAATGTCCCGGTTATGGGTCTTATCCCGGTTTGGATCATATTGAGAATATGTTTACCTGAGCCTGCTGAATGAGCTCCTCCACACCTGAGCCTGCTGCATGACCTCCTCCACTCCACACCTGAGCCTCTACCTCCACGTGTAAAAGTAAACAGACACATTTCCCTGCGAGCGCCCAGAGATTTCTACATGAGCTGATGTGAGAACGCAGCAGGAAATATTTAGGTTACCGGTGAGCGTCCAGTGACCTTTGAGCACAAGTAGGAAGCTTCTTCATTATCTTTTCTGCTCACCAGTTTGTTCGTTTCCACTTTTTCGTTCTGTGAATGCACTCTGGTGCTTTGTCTGCCATTAGTGCATCATGTTTTTGATGTCATGCCCCGCCTCCTGAGACCCCTCTCCAGTGTGACAAAGAAAACCCTCGGCTACAGTCTCAAGTACACATTCCCTCTTCCACACAGTGTTTCCTTTTTGTGCTGCAGTGTCAGGAAGTAACACATTTTGATCTCTTGGTGTATCTCACTGAGCCTGCTGAGGCCTCACATTAACCTCCAACATCTCTGATTGTGGGTCTGTGTTCTGACCTTGCTGATTAATGAGTGTTACGAAGATAGATATTCAGGTCTGCAGATGTAGACAGTCTCATGTGCATCGTGTATACAAGAGACAAAAGAGACATAAAGTGTCAGAATATTGAAGATGAGCCGAGATCTCTGCGGTGAAAGAGAGCCATCTCGTTGCAGGCTGACTGACTCAGCTTCCTCTCAGGGTCCAGGTACAATGTTCATTTCATATTAAGATATATTTGATTTGATTTATTTAAAAAAACACAAATGAATCCAACAAACACAACACAGTAAACAAAGAGGCATGAAAAGGACAGCCCAGATAAGTTTTCAAAAGCTTCTAGACATTGAAGAACAAGAAGACCTCAACACACAAATACAAACTGATTAAACACACAATAGTCCTGAAACATTACATCTGTCCATTAAAAGTGGAGTTAGTAGAAATGTTTTTTTTATTCTTTTTATTTAAAGATTTATTTTTGGGATTTTTGTGCCTTTATTGGAGAGAAAGGACAGTGGATAGAGTTGGAAATCAGGGAGAGAGAGAGTGGGGAATGACATGTGGGAAAGGAGCCACAGGCTGGATTTGAACCCGGGCCACCCGCTTGGAAGACTACAGCCTCCATTGGGGCGTGCACACTAACCACTGCGCCACCAGTGCCCCGTTAGTAGAAATGTTTGAAAACGCAGTTTGTAAACACAACATTCAAATTGGGCCCCTCCTCCTGGGCTCATCGCACACCACAGGATTAGCATGTACGCTAATGTTGGTGTTAGTCATCTGTCTGTCCAATAGGAAGCAGACTAACTCCACGTCCACGGGTAAAAGACAGATTTGTGATTATATTTTCTCTGTATATGCTGCAACCCCTCCATGTGTCATATGGTATGTGTGATGGTTGTTGAGTTGTGATGGTTGTTGAGGTGTGATGGTTGTCAAGGTGTGATAGTTGTTGAGGTGTGATGGTTTTCGAGGTGTGATGGTTGTCGAGGTGTGATGGTTGTCAAGGTGTGATGGTTGTCGAGGTGTGATGGTTGTTGAGGTGTGATGGTGTGATGTTGAGCTGTTATGGTTGTCAAGGTGTGATGGTTGTTGAGTTGTGATGGTTGTTGAGGTGTGATGGTTGTTGAGGTGTGATGGTTCTCAAGATGTGATAGTTGTCAAGGTGTGATGGTTGTCAAGGTGTGATGGTTGACAAGGTGTGATGGTTGTTGAGGTGTGATGGTTGTCAAGGTGTGATGGTTGTCGAGGTGTGATGGTTGTCAAGGTGTGATGGTTGTCGAGGTGTGATGGTTGTTGAGGTGTGATGGTTCTCAAGGTGTGATGGTTGTCAAGGTGTGATGGTTGTCAAGGTGTGATGGTTGTTGAGGTGTGATGGTTGTTGAGGTGTGATGTTGAGCTGTGATGGTTCTCAAGGTGTGATGTTATTGAATTTTGATGGTTGTTGAGTTGTGATGGTTGTCGAGGTGTGATGGTTGTCAAGGTGTGATGGTTGTCGAGGTGTGAAGGTTGTTGAGGTGTGATGGTGTGATGTTGAGCTGTTATGGTTGTCAAGGTGTGATGGTTGTTGAGTTGTGATGGTTGTTGAGGTGTGATGGTTCTCAAGATGTGATAGTTGTCAAGGTGTGATGGTTGTCAAGGTGTGATGGTTGACAAGGTGTGATGGTTGTTGAGGTGTGATGTTGATAAGGTGTGATGGTTGTCGAGGTGTGATGGTTGTCAAGGTGTGATGGTTGTCGAGGTGTGATGGTTGTTGAGGTGTGATGGTGTGATGTTGAGCTGTTATGGTTGTCAAGGTGTGATGGTTGTCAAGGTGTGATGGTTGTCAAGGTGTGATGGTTGTTGAGGTGTGATAGTTGTCAAGGTGTGATGGTTGTCGAGGTGTGATGGTTGTTTAGTTGTGATGGTTGTTGAGGTGTGATGGTTGTTGAGGTGTGATGGTTGTTGAGGTGTGATGGTTCTCAAGATGTGATAGTTGTCAAGGTGTGATGGTTGTCAAGGTGTGATGGTTAACAAGGTGTGATGGTTGTTGAGGTGTGATGTTGTTAAGGTGTGATGGTTGTCGAGGTGTGATGGTTGTCAAGGTGTGATGGTTGTCGAGGTGTGATGGTTGTTGAGGTGTGATGGTGTGATGTTGAGCTGTTATGGTTGTCAAGGTGTGATGGTTGTCAAGGTGTGATGGTTGTCAAGGTGTGATGGTTGTTGACGTGTGATAGTTGTCAAGGTGTGATGGTTGTCAAGGTGTGATAGTTGTCAAGGTGTGATGGTTGTCAAGGTGTGATGGTTGTCGAGGTGTGATGGTTGTTTAGTTGTGATGGTTGTTGAGGTGTGATGGTTATTGAGGTGTGATGGTTCTCAAGGTGTGATGGTTGTCAAGGTGTGATGGTTGTCAAGGTGTGATGATTGTTGAGGTGTGATGGTTGTTGAGGTGTGATGTTGAGCTGTGATGGTTCTCAAGGTGTGATGTTATTGAATTTTGATGGTTGTTGAGTTGTGATGGTTGTCAAGGTGTGATGGTTATTGAGTTGTGATGGTTGTTGAGTTGTGATGGTTGTCGAGGTGTGCTGGTTGTCGAGGTGTGATGGTTGTTGAGTTGTGATGGTTGTTGAGTTGTGATGGTTGTTGAGTTATGATGGTTGTTGAGGTGTGATGGTTGTTGAGGTGTGATGGTTGTTGAGTTGTGATGGTTGTTGAGTTGTGATGGTTGTCGAGGTGTGATGGTTGTTGAGGTGTGATGGTGTGATGTTGAGCTGTTATGGTTGTCAAGGTGTGATGGTTGTTGAGGTGTGATGGTTGTTGAGGTGTGATGGTTCTCAAGGTGTGATGGTTGTCAAGGTGTGATGGTTGTCAAGGTGTGATGGTTGTCAAGGTGTGATGGTTGACAAGGTGTGATGGTTGTTGAGTTGTGATGGTTGTCAAGGTGTGATGGTTGTCAAGGTGTGATGGTTGTTGAGTTTTGATGGTTGTCAAGGCGTCATGGTTGTCAAGGCGTGATGGTTGTCAAGGTGTGATGGTTGTAAAGGTGTGATGGTTGTTGAGGTGTGATGGTGTGATGTTGAGCTGTTATGGTTGTCAAGGTGTGATGGTTGTCAAGGTGTGATGGTTGTTGAGGTGTGATGTTGTTGAGGTGTGATGGTTCTCAAGGTGTGATGGTTGTCAAGGTGTGATTGTTGTCAAGGTGTGATGGTTGTTGAGGTGTGATGGTTGTCGAGGTGTGATGTTGTTGAGGTGTGATGGTGTGATGTTGAGCTGTTATGGTTGTCAAGGTGTTATGGTTGTTGAGTTGTGATGGTTGTTGAGGTGTGATGGTTGTCAAGGTGTGATGGTTGTTGAGTTGTGATGGTTGTTGAGGTGTGATGGTTGTTGAGGTGTGATGGTTCTCAAGGTGTGATGGTTGTCAAGGTGTGATGGTTGTCAAGGTGTGATGGTTGACAAGGTGTGATGGTTGTATAGTTGTGATGGTTGTCAAGGTGTGATGGTTGTTGAGTTTTGATGGTTGTCAAGGCGTCATGGTTGTCAAGGCGTGATGGATGTCAAGGTGTGATGGTTGTTGAGTTGTGATGGTTGTTGAGGTGTGATGGTTGTTGAGGTGTGATGGTTCTCAAGGTGTGATAGTTGTCAAGGTTTGATGGTTGTCAAGGTGTGATGGTTGACAAGGTGTGATGGTTGTTTAGTTGTGATGGTTGTTGAGGTGTGATGGTTGTCAAGGTGTGATGGTTGTTGAGTTTTGATGGTTGTCAAGGCGTCATGGTTGTCAAGGCGTGATGGTTGTTAAGGCGTGATGGTTGTCAAGTTGTGATGGTTGTAAAGGTGTGATGGTTGTCGAGGTGTGATGGTTGTTGAGGTGTGATGTTTTGATGTTGAGCTGTTATGGTTGTCAAGGTGTGATAGTTATTGAGTTGTGATGGTTGTCGAGGTGTGATGGTTGTTGAGGTGTGATGTTGAGTTGTGATGGTTCTCAAGGTGTGATGTTATTTAGTTGTGATGGTTGTTGAGTTGTGATGGTTGTCAAGGTGTGATGGTTATTGAGTTGTGATGGTTGTTGAGTTGTGATGGTTGTCGAGTTGTGCTGGTTGTCGAGGTGTGATGGTTGTTGAGGTGTGATGGTTGTCGAGGTGTGATGGTTGTTGAGTTGTGATGGTTGTCGAGTTGTGATGGTTGTCGAGGTGTGCTGGTCGTCGACGTGTGATGGTTGTCGAGGTGTGATGGTTGTTGAGTTGTGATGGTTGTCGAGTTGTGATGGTTGTTGAGGTGTGATGGTTGTCGAGGTGTGCTGGTTGTCGAGGTGTGATGGTTGTCGAGGTGTGATGGTGGTTGAGGTGTGATGGTTGTTGAGTTGTGATGGTTGTTGAGTTGTGATGGTTGTTTAGTTGTGATGGTTGTTGAGGTGTGATGGTTGTTGAGCTGTGCTGGTTGTTGAGTTGTGATGGTTGTTGCGGTGTGATGGTTGTTGAGTTGTGATGGTTGTTGAGTTGTGATGGTTGTTGAGGTGTGATGGTTGTTGAGGTGTGATGGTGTGATGTTGAGCTGTTATGGTTGTCAAGGTGTGATGGTTGTTCAGGTGTGACGGTTGTTGAGTTGTGATAGTTTTTGAGTTGTGATGTTTGTTGAGTTGTGATGGTTGTTGAGTTGTGATGGTTGTTGAGTTGTGATGGTTGTCGAGGTGTGCTGGTTGTTGAGGTGTGATGGTTGTTGAGGTGTGATGGTTGTTGAGCTGTGCTGGTTGTTGAGTTGTGATGGTTGTTGAGGTGTGATGGTTGTTGAGTTGTGATGGTTGTCGAGGTGTGATGGTTGTTGAGGTGTGATGGTGTGATGTTGAGCTGTTATGTTTGTCAAGGTGTGATGGTTGTTTAGTTGTGATGGTTGTTGAGGTGTGATGGTTGTCAAGGTGTGATGGTTGTTGAGTTTTGATGGTTGTCAAGGCGTCATGGTTGTCAAGGCGTGATGGTTGTTGAGGTGTGATGGTGTGATGTTGAGCTGTTATGGTTGTCAAGGTGTGATGGTTGTTCAGGTGTGACGGTTGTTGAGTTGTGATAGTTTTTGAGTTGTGATGTTTGTTGAGTTGTGATGGTTGTTGAGTTGTGATGGTTGTTGAGTTGTGATGGTTGTCGAGGTGTGCTGGTTGTTGAGTTTTGATGGTTGTCAAGGCGTCATGGTTGTCAAGGCGTGATGGTTGTTAAGGTGTGATGGTTGTCAAGGTGTGATGGTTGTAAAGGTGTGATGGTTGTCGAGGTGTGATGGTTGTTGAGGTGTGATGGTGTGATGTTGAGCTGTTATGGTTGTCAAGGTGTGATAGTTATTGAGTTGTGATGGTTGTCGAGGTGTGATTGTTGTTGAGGTGTGATGTTGAGTTGTGATGGTTCTCAAGGTGTGATGTTATTGAGTTGTGATGGTTGTTGAGTTGTGATGGTTGTCAAGGTGTGATGGTTATTGAGATGTGATGGTTGTTGAGTTGTGATGGTTGTCGAGTTGTGCTGGTTGTTGAGGTGTGATGGTTATTGAGATGTGATGGTTGTTGAGTTGTGATGGTTGTCGAGTTGTGCTGGTTGTTGAGGTGTGATGGTTGTTGAGGTGTGATGGTTGTCGAGGTGTGATGGTTGTCGAGGTGTGATGGTTGTTGAGTTGTGATGATTGTTGAGTTATGATGGTTGTTGAGGTGTGATGGTTGTTGAGGTGTGATGGTTGTTGAGTTGTGATGGTTGTTGAGTTGTGATGGTTGTCGAGGTGTGATGGTTGTTGAGGTGTGATGGTGTGATGTTGAGCTGTTATGTTTGTCAAGGTGTGATGGTTGTTTAGTTGTGATGGTTGTTGAGGTGTGATGGTTGTCAAGGTGTGATGGTTGTTGAGTTTTGATGGTTGTCAAGGCGTCATGGTTGTCAAGGCGTGATGGTTGTTAAGGTGTGATGGTTGTCAAGGTGTGATGGTTGTAAAGGTGTGATGGTTGTCGAGGTGTGATGGTTGTTGAGGTGTGATGGTGTGATGTTGAGCTGTTATGGTTGTCAAGGTGTGATAGTTATTGAGTTGTGATGGTTGTCGAGGTGTGATGGTTGTTGAGGTGTGATGTTGAGTTGTGATGGTTCTCAAGGTGTGATGTTATTGAGTTGTGATGGTTGTTGAGGTGTGATGTTGAGTTGTGATGGTTCTCAAGGTGTGATGTTATTGAGTTGTGATGGTTGTTGAGTTGTGATGGTTGTCAAGGTGTGATGGTTATTGAGATGTGATGGTTGTTGAGTTGTGATGGTTGTCGAGTTGTGCTGGTTGTTGAGGTGTGATGGTTGTTGAGGTGTGATGGTTGTCGAGGTGTGATGGTTGTCGAGTTGTGATGGTTGTTGAGTTGTGATCGTTGTTGAGGTGTGATGGTTGTCGAGGTGTGCTGGTTGTCGAGGTGTGATGTATGTCTAGGTGTGATGGTTGTTGAGGTGTGATGGTTGTTGAGTTGTGATGGTTGTTGAGTTGTGATGGTTGTTTAGTTGTGATGGTTGTTGAGGTGTGATGGTTGTTGAGCTGTGCTGGTTGTTGAGTTGTGATGGTTGTTGATGTGTGATGGTTGTTGAGTTGTGATGGTTGTTGAGTTGTGATGGTTGTCGAGGTGTGATGGTTGTTGAGGTGTGATGGTGTGATGTTGAGCTGTTATGGTTGTCAAGGTGTGATGGTTGTTGAGCTGTGCTGGTTGTTGAGTTGTGATGGTTGTTGAGGTGTGATGGTTGTTGAGTTGTGATGGTTGTTGAGTTGTGATGGTTGTCGAGGTGTGATGGTTGTTGAAGTGTGATGGTGTGATGTTGAGCTGTTATGGTTGTCAAGGTGTGATGGTTGTTGAGGTGTGATGGTTGTTGAGTTATGATGGTTTTTGAGTTGTGATGTTTGTTGAGTTGTGATGGTTGTTGAGGTGTGATGTTGAGCTGTTATGGTTGTCAAGGTGTGATGGTTGTCGAGGTGTGATGGTTGTTGAGTTGTGATGGTTGTTGAGGTGTGATGTTGAGCTGTTATGGTTGTCAAGGTGTGATGGTTGTCGAGGTGTGATGGTTGTTGAGTTGTGATGGTTGTCGAGGTGTGCTGGTTGTCGAGGTATGATTGTTGTCGAGGTGTGATGGTTGTCGAGGTGTGCTGGTTGTCGAGGTGTGATGGTTGTCGAGGTGTGATGGTTGTTGAGTTGTGATGGTTGTTGAGGTGTGCTGGTTGTTGAGGTGTGATGGTTGTCGAGGTGTGATGGTTGTTGAGTTGTGATCGTTGTTGAGGTGTGATGGTTGTCGAGGTGTGCTGGTTGTCGAGGTGTGATGTATGTCTAGGTGTGATGGTTGTTGAGGTGTGATGGTTGTTGAGTTGTGATGGTTGTTGAGTTGTGCTGGTTGTTGAGTTGTGATGGTTGTTGAGGTGTGATGGTTGTTGAGATGTGATGGTTGTTGATTTGTGATGGTTGTTGATTTGTGATGGTTGTCGAGGTGTGATGGTTGTTGAGGTGTGATGGTGTGATGTTGAGCTGTTATGGTTGTCAAGGTGTGATGGTTGTTGAGGTGTGATGGTTGTTGAGTTGTGATGGTTTTTGAGTTGTGATGTTTGTTAAGTTGTGATGGTTGTTGAGGTGTGATGTTGAGCTGTTATGGTTTTCAAGGTGTGATGGTTGTCGAGGTGTGATGGTTGTTGAGTTGTGATGGTTGTTGAGTTTTGATGGTTGTTGAGGTGTGCTGGTTGTTGAGGTGTGATGGTTGTTGAGGTGTGATGGTTGTCGAGGTGTGATGGTTGTTGAGTTGTGATGGTTGTCGAGGTGTGCTGGTTGTCGAGGTGTGATGGTTGTTGAGGTGTGATGGTTGTTGAGTTGTGATGGTTGTTGAGGTGTGATGGTTGTGTAGTTGTGATGGTTTTTGAGGTGTGATGGTTGTTGAGCTGTGCTGGTTGTTGAGTTGTGATGGTTGTTGAGGTGTGATGGTTGTTGATTTGTGATGGTTGTTGATTTGTGATGGTTGTTGAGTTGTGATGGTTGTTGAGGTGTGATGGTTGTTGAGTTGTGATCGTTGTTGAGGTGTGATGGTTGTCGAGGTGTGCTGGTTGTCGAGGTGTGATGTATGTCGAGGTGTGATGGTTGTTGAGGTGTGATGGTTGTTGAGTTGTGATGGTTGTTGAGTTGTGATGGTTGTTTAGTTGTGATGGTTGTTGAGGTGTGATGGTTGTTGAGCTGTGCTGGTTGTTGAGTTGTGATGGTTGTTGAGGTGTGATGGTTGTTGAGTTGTGATGGTTGTTGAGTTGTGATGGTTGTCGAGGTGTGATGGTTGTTGAGGTGTGATGGTGTGATGTTGAGCTGTTATGTTTGTCAAGGTGTGATGGTTGTTGAGGTGTGATGGTTGTTGAGTTGTGATGGTTTTTGAGTTGTGATTTTCTTGAGTTGTGATGGTTGTTGAGGTGTGATGTTGAGCTGTTATGGTTGTCAAGGTGTGATGGTTGTCGAGGTGTGATGGTTGTTGAGTTGTGATGGTTGTTGAGTTGTGATGGTTGTCGAGGTGTGCTGGTTGTTGAGGTGTGATGGTTGTTGAGGTGTGATGGTTGTCGAGGTGTGATGGTTGTCGAGGTGTGCTGGTTGTCGAGGTGTGCTGGTTGTCGAGGTGTGATGGTTGTTGAGGTGTGATGGTTGTTGAGTTGTGATGGTTGTCAAGGTGTGATGGTTGTTGAGTTGTGATGGTTGTTGAGTTGTGATGGTTGTTGAGTTGTGATGGTTGTTGAGGTGTGATGGTTGTTGAGCTGTGCTGGTTGTTGAGGTGTGATGGTTGTCGAGGTGTGATGGTTGTTGAGGTGTGATGGTTGTTGAGTTGTGATGGTTGTTGAGGTGTGATGGTTGTTGAGTTGTGATGGTTGTTGAGTTGTGATGGTTGTTGAGGTGTGATGGTTGTTGAGCTGTGCTGGTTGTTGAGTTGTGATGGTTGTTGAGGTGTGATGGTTGTTGAGTTGTGATGGTTGTCAAGGTGTGATGGTTGTTGAGGTGTGACGGTGTGATGTTGAGCTGTTATGTTTGTCAAGGTGTGATGGTTGTTTAGTGGTGATGGTTGTTGAGGTGTGATGGTTGTTGAGTTTTGATGGTTGTCAAGGCGTCATGGTTGTCAAGGCGTGATGGTTGTTAAGGCGTGATGGTTGTCAAGGTGTGATGGTTGTAAAGGTGTGATGGTTTTCGAGGTGTGATGGTTATTGAGGTGTGATGGTGTGATGTTGAGCTGTTATGGTTGTCAAGGTGTGATAGTTATTGAGTTGTGATGGTTGTCGAGGTGTGATGGTTGTTGAGGTGTGATGTTGAGTTGTGATGGTTCTCAAGGTGTGATGTTATTTAGGTGTGATGGTTGTTGAGTTGTGATGGTTGTCAAGGTGTGATGGTTATTGAGTTGTGATGGTTGTTGAGTTGTGATGGTTGTCAAGTTGTGCTGGTTGTCGAGGTGTGATGGTTGTTGAGGTGTGATGGTTGTTGAGTTGTGATGGTTGTTGAGGTGTGATGGTTGTCGAGTTGTGATGGTTGTTGAGGTGTGATGGTTGTTGATCTGTGCTGGTTGTTGAGTTGTGATGGTTGTTGAGGTGTGATGGTTGTTGAGTTGTGATGGTTGTTGAGTTGTGATGTTTGTTGAGTTGTGATGGTTGTTGAGGTGTGATGTTGAGCTGTTATGGTTGTCAAGGTGTGATGGTTGTCGAGGTGTGATGGTTGTTGAGTTGTGATGGTTGTTGAGTTGTGATGGTTGTCGAGTTGTGCTGGTTGTTGAGGTGTGATGGTTGTTGAGGTGTGATGGTTGTTGAGCTGTGCTGGTTGTTGAGTTGTGATGGTTGTTGAGGTGTGATGGTTGTTGAGTTGTGATGGTTGTCGAGGTGTGATGGTTGTTGAGGTGTGATGGTGTGATGGTGTGATGTTGAGCTGTTATGTTTGTCAAGGTGTGATGGTTGTTTAGTTGTGATGGTTGTCAAGGTGTGATGGTTGTTGAGTTTTGATGGTTGTCAAGGCGTCATGGTTGTCAAGGCGTGATGGTTGTTAAGGCGTGATGGTTGTCAAGGCGTGATGGTTGTCAAGGTGTGATGGTTGTAAAGGTGTGATGGTTGTCGAGGTGTGATGGTGTGATGTTGAGCTGTTATGGTTGTCAAGGTGTGATAGTTATTGAGTTGTGATGGTTGTCGAGGTGTGATGGTTGTTGAGGTGTGATGTTGAGTTGTGATGGTTCTCAAGGTGTGATGTTATTGAGTTGTGATGGTTGTTGAGTTGTGATGGTTGTCAAGGTGTGATGGTTATTGAGTTGTGATGGTTGTTGAGGTGTGATGGTTGTCGAGTTGTGCTGGTTGTTGAGGTGTGATGGTTGTTGAGGTGTGATGGTTGTCGAGGTGTGATGGTTGTTGAGTTGTGATGGTTGTCGAGTTGTGATGGTTGTCGAGGTGTGCTGGTTGTCGAGGTTTGCTGGTTGTTGAGGTGTGATGGTTGTCGAGGTGTGATGGTTGTTGAGTTGTGATGGTTGTTGAGGTGTGATGGTTGTCGAGGTGTGATGGTTGTTGAGGTGTGATGGTCGTTGAGGTGTGATGGTTGTCGAGGTGTGCTGGTTGTCGAGGTGTGATGGTTGTTGAGTTGTGATGGTTGTTGAGGTGTGCTGGTTGAATAGGTGTGATGGTTGTTGAGGTGTGATGGTTGTCGAGGTGTGATGGTTGTTGAGTTGTGATGGTTGTTGAGGTGTGATGGTTGTCGAGGTGTGCTGGTTGTCGAGTTTTGATGGTTGTCAAGGCGTCATGGTTGTCAAGGCGTGATGGTTGTTAAGGCGTGATGGTTGTCAAGGTGTGATGGTTGTAAAGGTGTGTTGGTTTTCGAGGTGTGATGGTTATTGAGGTGTGATGGTGTGATGTTGAGCTGTTATGGTTGTCAAGATGTGATAGTTATTGAGTTGTGATGGTTGTCGAGGTGTGATGGTTGTTGAGGTGTGATGTTGAGTTGTGATGGTTCTCAAGGTGTGATGTTATTTAGGTGTGATGGTTGTTGAGTTGTGATGGTTGTCAAGGTGTGATGGTTATTGAGTTGTGATGGTTGTTGAGTTGTGATGGTTGTCAAGTTGTGCTGGTTGTCGAGGTGTGATGGTTGTTGAGGTGTGATGGTTGTTGAGGTGTGATGGTTGTTGAGGTGTGATGGTTGTCGAGGTGTGATGGTTGTTGAGTTGTGATGGTTGTTGAGGTGTGATGGTTGTCGAGGTGTGCTGGTTGTCGAGGTGTGATGGTTGTCAAGGTGTGATGGTTGTTGAGGTGTGATGGTTGTTGAGTTGTGATGGTTGTTGAGTTGTGATGGTTGTTTAGTTGTGATGGTTGTGAGGTGTGATGGTTGTTGAGTTGTGATGGTTGTTGAGTTGTGATGGTTGTCGAGGTGTGCTGGTTGTTGAGGTGTGATGGTTGTTGAGGTGTGATGGTTGTTGAGCTGTGCTGGTTGTTGAGTTGTGATGGTTGTTGGGGTGTGATGGTTGTTGAGTTGTGATGGTTGTCGAGGTGTGATGGTTGTTGAGGTGTGATGGTGTGATGTTGAGCTGTTATGTTTGTCAAGGTGTGATGGTTGTTTAGTTGTGATGGTTGTTGAGGTGTGATGGTTGTCAAGGTGTGATGGTTGTTGAGTTTTGATGGTTGTCAAGGCGTCATGGTTGTCAAGGCGTGATGGTTGTTAAGGCGTGATGGTTGTCAAGGTGTGATGGTTGTAAAGGTGTGATGGTTGTCGAGGTGTGATGGTTGTTGAGGTGTGATGGTGTGATGTTGAGCTGTTATGGTTGTCAAGGTGTGATAGTTATTGAGTTGTGATGGTTGTCGAGGTGTGATGGTTGTTGAGGTGTGATGTTGAGTCGTGCTGGTTCTCAAGGTGTGATGTTATTGAGTTGTGATGGTTGTCAAGGTGTGATGGTTATTGAGTTGTGATGGTTGTTGAGTTGTGATGGTTGTCGAGTTGTGCTGGTTGTTGAGGTGTGATGGTTGTTGAGGTGTGATGGTTGTCGAGGTGTGATGGTTGTTGAGTTGTGATGGTTGTCGAGTTGTGATGGTTGTCGAGGTGTGCTGGTTGTCGAGGTGTGCTGGTTGTTGAGGTGTGATGGTTGTCGAGGTGTGATGGTTGTTGAGTTGTGATGGTTGTTGAGGTGTGATGGTTGTCGAGGTGTGATGGTTGTTGAGGTGTGATGGTTGTTGAGGTGTGATGGTTGTCGAGGTGTGCTGGTTGTCGAGGTGTGATGGTTGTTGAGTTGTGATGGTTGTTGAGGTGTGCTGGTTGTAAAGGTGTGATGGTTGTTGAGGTGTGATGGTTGTCGAGGTGTGATGGTTGTTGAGTTGTGATGGTTGTTGAGGTGTGATGGTTGTCGAGGTGTGCTGGTTGTCGAGGTGTGATGGTTGTTGAGGTGTGATGGTTGTTGAGGTGTGATGGTTGTTGAGTTGTGATGGTTGTTGAGCTGTGATGGTTGTTTAGTTGTGATGGTTGTTGAGGTGTGATGGTTGTTTAGCTGTGCTGGTTGTTGAGTTGTGATGGTTGTTGAGTTGTGATGGTTTTTTAGTTGTGATGGTTGTCGAGGTGTGATGGTTGTTGAGGTGTGATGGTGTGATGGTGTGATGTTGAGCTGGTATGGTTGTCAAGGTGTGATGGTTGTTGAGGTGTGATGGTTGTTGAGTTGTGATGGTTTTTGAGTTGTGATGTTTGTTGAGTTGTGATGGTTGTTGAGGTGTGATGTTGAGCTGTTATGGTTGTCGAGGTGTGATGGTTGTTGAGGTGTGATGGTTGTCGAGGTGTGCTGGTTGTTGAGGTGTGATGGTTGTCGAGGTGTGATGGTTGTTGAGGTGTGATGGTTGTCGAGGTGTGCTGGTTGTTGAGGTGTGATGTTTGTTGAGGTGTGATGTTGAGCTGTTATGGTTGTCAAGGTGTGATGGTTGTCGAGGTGTGATGGTTGTTGAGTTGTGATGGTTGTCGAGGTGTGCTGGTTGTTGAGGTGTGATGGTTGTTGAGGTGTGATGGTTGTTGAGTTGTGATGGTTGTTGAGGTGTGATGGTTGTCGAGGTGTGCTGGTTGTCGAGGTGTGATGGTTGTCAAGGTGTGATGGTTGTTGAGGTGTGATGGTTGTCGAGGTGTGCTGGTTGTCGAGGTGTGCTGGTTGTTGAGGTGTGATGGTTGTTGAGGTGTGATGTTGAGCTGTTATGGTTGTCAAGGTGTGATGGTTGTCGAGGTGTGATGGTTGTTGAGTTGTGATGGTTGTCGAGGTGTGCTGGTTGTTGAGGTGTGATGGTTGTTGAGGTGTGATGGTTGTTGAGTTGTGATGGTTGTTGAGGTGTGATGGTTGTCGAGGTGTGCTGGTTGTCGAGGTGTGATGGTTGTCAAGGTGTGATGGTTGTTGAGGTGTGATGGTTGTTGAGTTGTGATGGTTGTTGAGTTGTGATGGTTGTTTAGTTGTGGTGGTTGTTGAGGTGTGATGGTTGTTGATCTGTGCTGGTTGTTTAGTTGTGATGGTTGTTGAGGTGTGATGGTTGTTGAGTTGTGATGGTTGTTGAGTTGTGATGTTTGTTGAGTTGTGATGGTTGTTGAGGTGTGATGTTGATCTGTTATGGTTGTCAAGGTGTGATGGTTGTCGAGGTGTGATGGTTGTTGAGTTGTGATGGTTGTTGAGTTGTGATGGTTGTCGAGGTGTGCTGGTTGTTGAGGTGTGATGGTTGTTGAGGTGTGATGGTTGTTGAGCTGTGCTGGTTGTTGAGTTGTGATGGTTGTTGAGGTGTGATGGTTGTTGAGTTGTGATGGTTGTCGAGGTGTGATGGTTGTTGAGGTGTGATGGTGTGATGGTGTGATGTTGAGCTGTTATGTTTGTCAAGGTGTGATGGTTGTTTAGTTGTGATGGTTGTTGAGGTGTCATGGTTGTCAAGGTGTGATGGTTGTTGAGTTTTGATGGTTGTCAAGGCGTGATGGTTGTTAAGGCGTGATGGTTGTCAAGGTGTGATGGTTGTAAAGGTGTGATGGTTGTCGAGGTGTGATGGTTGTTGAGGTGTGATGGTGTGATGTTGAGCTGTTATGGTTGTCAAGGTGTGATAGTTATTGACTTGTGATGGTTGTCGAGGTGTGATGGTTGTTGAGGTGTGATGTTGAGTTGTGCTGGTTCTCAAGGTGTGATGTTATTGAGTTGTGATGGTTGTTGAGTTGTGATGGTTGTCAAGGTGTGATGGTTATTGAGTTGTGATGGTTGTTCAGTTGTGATGGTTGTCGAGTTGTGCTGGTTGTTGAGGTGTGATGGTTGTTGAGGTGTGATGGTTGTCGAGGTGTGATGGTTGTTGAGTTGTGATGGTTGTCGAGTTGTGATGGTTGTCGAGGTGCGCTGGTTGTCGAGGTGTGCTGGTTGTTGAGGTGTGATGGTTGTCGAGGTGTGATGGTTGTTGAGTTGTGATGGTTGTTGAGGTGTGATGGTTGTCGAGGTGTGATGGTTGTTGAGGTGTGATGGTTGTTGAGGTGTTATGGTTGTCGAGGTGTGCTGGTTGTCGAGGTGTGATGGTTGTTGAGTTGTGATGGTTGTTGAGGTGTGCTGGTTGTATAGGTGTGATGGTTGTTGAGGTGTGATGGTTGTCGAGGTGTGATGGTTGTTGAGTTGTGATGGTTGTTGAGGTGTGATGGTTGTCGAGGTGTGCTGGTTGTCGAGGTGTGATGGTTGTCGAGGTGTGATGGTTGTTGAGGTGTGATAGCTGTTGAGTTGTGATGGTTGTTGAGCTGTGATGGTTGTTTAGTTGTGATGGTTGTTGAGGTGTGATGGTTGTTTAGCTGTGCTGGTTGTTGAGTTGTGATGGTTGTTGAGTTGTGATGGTTTTTTAGTTGTGATGGTTGTCGAGGTGTGATGGTTGTTGAGGTGTGATGGTGTGATGTTGAGCTGTTATGGTTGTCAAGGTGTGATGGTTGTCGAGGTGTGATGGTTGTTGAGTTGTGATGGTTGTCGAGGTGTGCTGGTTGTTGAGGTGTGATGGTTGTTGAGGTGTGATGGTTGTCGAGGTGTGCTGGTTGTCGAGGTGTCATGGTTGTCGAGGTGTGATGGTTGTTGAGGTGTGATGGTTGTTGAGTTGTGATGGTTGTTGAGGTGTGATGGTTGTTGAGTTGTGATGGTTTTTGAGGTGTGATGGTTGTTGAGCTGTGCTGGTTGTTGAGTTGTGATGGTTGTTGAGGTGTGATGGTTGTTGAGGTGTGATGGTTGTTGATTTGTGATGGTTGTTGAGGTGTGATGGTTGTTGAGGTGTGATGGTTGTTGAGTTGTGATTTTGAGCTGTTATGGTTGTTGAGCTGTGATGATTGATGGTAAAAAAAACCCGAAAAAAAATAACCTATCCAGATAAATTGCCATCCGGATAGAGTGAATTTGACCATACAATGGTAATTGTTACTAAGACTGCCCTGGGTTCACCAATTTTCTTGTCCAGTTTTGTTATCTTACATCCGTTGCCCTCATAGATTCCTGCAGCTAAGCTTGGATGTACATTTACATTCCAATAAAGGAACATCCCTCTGAAGTTTGACTTTTTGCACCATTACAATACTTATAGGCAACTAGTCATCATATCTTTCGCTCCATGAAACACATGTTAATGCTCAGTAGTACACATATATCGTTCTTTAATGTATTTGTGTTGTACTAAAATCCGTTCATTTTCAATGGGCATAAATGCTGCTGAAACAGGTGCATCCCAAATGTTTCAACATTAACATTTTAATATGACATTTTAGTCATTATGGCCTTTAGAAATTTTTTTTTGGGGGGAGGTGGGTAGTGCACTTTAGGCCCCTGTGGCGTGGCCTAAGCTTTCGTCCCCTTACATTACTTTTACTTTTATAATTTAAGTAGTTTTGAAACCAATACTTTTACACTTTGAGTAAAAAGCTTGAGTTGATACTTTAACTTCTACAGAAGTCTTTAAACCCTAGTATCTATACTTCTACCTGAGTAATGAATGTCAATACTTTTGACACCCCTGGGTGTGTATGTGTGTGTTTATGTGAGATGGTTGTCAAGGTGTGATAGTTGTTGAGATGTATGTGTGTGTGTGTGTGTGTGTGTGTGTGTGTATGTGTGTGTGTGTGTGTGTGTGTGTGTGTGTGTGTGTGTGTGTGTGTGTGTGTGTGTGTGTGTGTGTGTAATTGTTGTTGAGGTGTGTGTCAGAGGAATGAGCCAGTAATTACAGCAGACATACTGTGGTTACAGTGTGAAGGAGTCAGTCACACTCTCGTGTGGACTGTTGACAGGAGGAATCAGAGTTCAGGGAGCTGATGGCTCATCAGGACTAAAACACAGTTCTCACTTTTAGTAAATTGACTCAAGATTACAGTTGTAAATAATTGGTGCTATACAAATAATGATTGATTGATTGATGAAACTCGGCCCACTGACCAATCAGATCTCTTTGTGTGCTGATGGAGAGAGTTATATATAGTTATATATTATAGTCAGGAAATAGAGTGTCACATTGATGCTCTGTGGTTTTCCTGAAAGTCAGCTGTGTGATTGTAGTCTGAAGGATGGTACATTACAGTGTTTAACTTCTACATAGTTTTAATATTGTTATTTGTTAAAAATGGCAATTTACTGATTGGTTATATGAAGCTATCTCCGCCCCTTTAATGTGAACGTGCTCTTAGAAACTCTGGGTTGGTTCATAAAGTTGATACTGAGATCCATGTGGTCGTTTAGCGTGATCTCTGATGTCAGCGTTAGTGAAAACAGGTAACCAAAGATAAACCGGGTCTGTTGGACTCCTCGTCGAAGACTTCCACATGTTGTTGATGTAAGGTCACTAATACAAAGATCTGCAAGGTGTCCAGATCGTTGATGTTATTGTTTGTTATGGTTGTGATGATTCCAGATGTTTCCATTCAATATGAGTCAAGAACAATACTGATAACAGTCTGTCTTCATTGTGCATGACGTGCTTTAAGTTCTCTTTAATGCAGCTTATGAACAGGGGATACACACACACACAAACACACACAAAGTAAACATTCTGTGATGACATACAGGTCATGGTGTCAGAACGCTTTCAGAGGAGAGACAGGAAACAACTCATGACACCTCTCTATTGTTTACATTAATGTTTCAGTTACAGTTACAGTTACACACACACACACAGTAAATGGAATTTGATAGCAGATGAGATGAATTTAAAGTAGTCTAGTTCAGAAAAGAGCGAAACCAGATCAAGTCTTCAATTCACAATTTAAAAAACTTTGTTTGGATGTCAGAACGGGAATTAAAAACATGACCTCTGTTTCTATAGAATACTGTTTTCTGCCACCATGACGGTCATGATGGCAGAAAACAGTAAAAGTCCAAAGATGTGTTCGTCATGTACAGGGTTTCCCTCTTAGGCGTGCAAAGATGCAGCCACAAAGCAGAGAGAAGATGTCCACTGTCACAGGTTAACTGGTGTTACATTAACACTGCTGCAGCAGCACATGCATGTCTTTACGTGATTATGAAGCAGGAAACTCGGAGTTCCCCAAAATGTCAGGGGTTAACACACGCAGGGCCAGATTTACTAAAGGTTTGCGTGTCTTAAAATGTGTGCAAACTTGATACCACCCGCAAAAAAAAGTGCTTTCTGATCTACTAATGGCGCACAGTGAAGATTGCGTCTTTCAAATGAGCAAAACAACACGCATTGACCATTTCGTATGTTTACCTTAATGAATATTCAATATGGGGCGTTTCTGCCCTAAAGTGCAAAATACTGGGAGGAGAAAATGCAAACAAGTTAAGTTAGTACACGCATTGTGATTTACCAAACCTGACAAAAATTGCGGTGATTGTGACGGTGTCTGTATTAAACACCTTTGAAAAGAACGTGCTAACCCACTGTTAAGCACAACAGGCTGATGTTATTGAAGTTAGGAGGAGACAGGCATAATAAGAGAAGGCATAAAGATCGCGTTTTCCCCCACAGATGAATATGTTTGGAATGACAGAAAAATAAGAAGCATGGATTTATTTTTTTGTTTTGATTCAATAATCGTTAACGAAGAGAATCACCATGATTGAACTAATATATATTGTTGCCAAACAAAATTGAACATCCACAGCCTCTCCATTCTAAAGAATTTCAACATTGTCGCCAACATTATATTTTAAACTGGGGATTTCCGCTTTCTCGGGTTGCGCGTCTCTCCCCCATCTCGTCCCTTCTGGTGCGCTCCTCTCCATAGTGTGCTCGTCTCCTCCCTCTAAAGCCCGCTGCTACTACGCTTTCGGACGTGTGGATTGGTGGACCTCACCACTGCTTGTACCCCCGTCTGCGATACTGCGGTCAAGCCAGCCGCTCCTCGAGTTTACATGGTGAAGTGAGCCACCCCTAAATTTGAAGTGCCCACGTATTCTGATCTTTATGGTTAATGCTCCGGACTGCAGAGCGAGCAGAGAGAGGGAGAGCGATGAAGTGAAGTGCTAAATGCCTAGGTCTTACCATAAAACTGACTATGAGATATACGTGTATGAAACGGGAGCAAACAAAATACTGTTCAGGGAATAGCTTCGGAGTTCGGTGAAATTAATTTGAGAATAATACTGCGAGTCTGCGATAACTTCCGTTTTTCAAAATAAGGTGTTTTCCTTGGAAAAAAATATAGAAATATATGTTCTTCCATAAGTAGACAATGATTCTGATATGGGTGGACTTAGTACTTCCTAGACTACATGCACAAGTAATATGAAGTACTTTTACTGTGTACTTTTTGTGAAATCCATTGTCAAAGTCCATAATAAAGCACTATAATGAGTCGTTTTTATGACTTTGATGTCTTGTAAAAAATAATTCTTCCATAAGTAGAAAATGATTCTGATATGGTTGGACTTAGTACTTCCTAGACTATGTGCACAAGTAATATGAAGTACTTTTACTGTGTAAAACACACAGCAACACACACACGCACTGTGAGACCTTTCACCTATTTCCCTAAAACATCAGACTTCAAGATTGACATTGAAACATACATGAGATTTAATTTGTCCATGATTCACATCAGACATGTTTCACTTCAATAAATCAATGAATTCAAAGATTAGATCACGTTCCTCAAAGTGAGCTCAGCGTGTACTCAGACGAGCACAGATTCTAGATGATTTTGGGCATCATTTTGGGACCCTGATTTTGCACCCGAGCGATGGGAGAGGTGGCCCAACCGATTGTTTGTCCATTCCTCAGGTGTGTCAAAACATGTGCTTATAGCTCCTGATCAAGCCCCCCAGCAGTTGCATCATTTGTCTTATGCGTTTGTTTTTTGTCTTGGTGATGTTCAGGTTTTTGTATTTGTTTCTGACTTTCCACAGTTTTCTGAACTTGCTGCAGTTAAACGTGATGGTTTAGTGGAGGTTAAACTGTGAGACATTACAGCATGTTGGGGCGTAACCAAGAGGCTCTGCTGGAACAGAGGGACTCTCACATCACACACACAGACACACACACACACACACACACACACACACACACACACACACACACACACACACACAGTGCTGCTAACAGGCTAACAGCTAACACCACAGATGACTCTTTGTTTTTGTAATTTGTGAAACAATATTTAATTATTGTGTGAACATCAGGTCACATCTCCGACTGCCAAGAATGATTTGAACACATCACAGGAGATAGAATCTGTTTGTCTTTCTCTCCGAAGAGGGAGTGAACACATCTATTAATCATCATGATTAGATTAATCTTCAACACCATGTAACTACATTATGAAACAAGAGGAACAGAATTCAACAAGCCCCAATCTCCTTTAAACTGGACTCATCACAAAGGACAACATGTTGAAATGTTTTAATGGAATCAAAGCTGACAGCATCAGGTCAGAGGAACACAGTGACCATCACTCAATCTGTTCAAAACAAGCTTATATAAAGAGTTAAGTCCAGTTTGTCTGGCTCGTGTGAGGTACACGTCTTTGACCCACAAGGACTCTGAGGTCTTTGATAAAGTGTGTATGTAGAAGAGGTAACCGAGCAGAGTGAATGTGAGGGGACATGGGAGAGGAGGCAACAGAGCCAAATGTGAGAGCACCCTCTGAGCTCAATTGAAACTTTGAAATGATCTGACAGAAAACCAATGATATCTATTTCTGCTTGAAACCATCACAGCAACAAACAGAAGGCTTTTAGATAGTTTGTGTTTGTAGTCTGTCATGCAGATGATTATCTCGGATACAGTCGGCCATTTTGGATTTTGTAAAATGAAGACTCTAAAGCTTTTTTCTGAAAAGTTTAAAAAGTGATCCACTGTTTGATCATTTTGATACACAAACTAGATAGATAGATAGCATCGAAGGTAACTCCTTCAGAACTTTCAATGTGAGGGAGGAACAGGTCAACCCCCCCATCCTCCTCCTGCTGCGTGTGTGTGGGGGGGGGGGGGGGGGGCTGACTGCGTTTTAAACAAACATTTAAAGTCGGTGAACGGGGCATCATGGAGGTGCCAGTGTTTTTTCAGACCATGTGACTGAGAGGAAACACAGGCAGGTTATTGTTCCATGTGTCCTCCCTGAACTCCTCCTATTGTTGTTGTAAGGGGTGGGGGGGGGGGGGGAGGGGTCGTGACCTGTAGGTGTGTCGAGCTGCTGTACAGGAGGGTGGAGATGGCTCAGGGTCATGAACTTTATTCAGGTTATAAACAGCTCTAAAGACTCTAGAAGATGGCTCCATTATTTCTACTTCCTGACTCTCTGAATGGTCCATGAGGTGAAATAGAGAGAGTGGGCGGGGTTAACAGCATATGGGCGGGGTTTCCTGCACACATCTTCATGTCTGTGAGTAAAATCAGGTCATGACCCTAAAGGCTGAAGATTGAATCTCAGGCTGTAATGAACAAACGTCACAATCTAACAAATATTTATATTAAAAAACAATTTATTGATCATTTTCAAAACGTAAAAACCTTTATTGTCCATGTCATAGAGACAGAGACAACATTAAAAACATCATCAAACCAAAAGTTCAGAGCACACGTGCAGAACACTTCAGAAAGTGTTTAGTGTTTCTCTAGTGTTGTTTGAAATGCTTGTTGCAGTGGGAATAATAGAGTCCTTGTACTTCTCTTTGAGGCTGAGGGTACTCTGAAGGGGAGCAGCTGAAGTGTTGAAGGAGACATGAAGGGTCCTCAGTGATGATGCAACCTGCTTTCAGTTCTGATGTTAGCTTCATGTTTGATGATTCCAGTGATAGAAAAATAAACTCTTACCACTGATCAGACTCTTTAGAGATACAGTCAGCAGCTTCCTCCTTCAAAATAAAATACAGACTTCTCCTAAAGTAAAGACAGAGTCAGCTGCTTGTTCCTTCAAAATAAAATACAGACTTCTCCTAAAGTGAAGCTGCTCCATTGTCCCTTCTGGGCCTCCATACATGTGTGGTGGTGACTGTGTCTGCAGAGACTCTGTCCTCTGACTGGATTTTACTGTTCTGATTTGTTCTGGTTGACTTGGGACGTTTCTGGGCGGAGCTGGTGTGTTTCCTCCAGCCAATGACGGCGCAGCAGGTGAGTTTAGGAGTGGATACAGTTCAGTGATTGGACGCCATTCAAAGCGGTGAATATGACGGACGTGGACGTAGCAGCAAAGAAGAGAAAATATAATCAGAGTGAGGAGAAACACCAACTGGATAAAGCTCGTTCTAAAACGAGGGTGAACCTTGTGCTGTCTTTTACCCGTGGACGTGGCGTGAACGCCAGCGGTTAGCTTGTGCTAGCGTGCGTTAGCTTGAAGTGTAGCTACTAGCAGTAAACGGAGGGAGGGACCCAGTTTGAATGTTGCGTTTACATTTCTACTGATATTCTACCTTTACCTACTTATATCTACAGGAAGACATGAACAGAACATGATGAAGGATGTGTTCACACTCTGAACCAATCAGCTTTTGTCAGGAACAGTTGGCCAACTTCTCCTGTGTACACCAAAGTCTGCTGATACGTGATTGATCGATACAGCTAAGACTACAAACAGAAACCAGAACACTACTTGCACTGAAAAGCAGAACCATGATCACCAATCCTCCATATGAGAATAGACTCTGGAGCATGACGACCTTCTTTGACTTTACCAGGTTCAGGTGTAAAAAGTTTAAGCCTCGACAGACGCTTTGATTTTCACTGCAGCCACACTGAGCGACACAGATCTCACTTGTTGGTACAACATGCAGCCACACTGTGCCATGAGTGCCCTGTGAATCCAGTCAAGGTAACACAGCAAGATCTCCTCATAGTGGAGTTCATGTGATAGATAAAAAAAGAGAGGCATAGAGGAATGTGGAAAAGAGGTCCAGCTTTTATCACAAGACCGAGAGATCGGCCATCTTTGATACTCTCTCATAGAGCAACATGGGACAAACATTTTAGAGCCACGACCACAGATATGACCACGATTGATCATCTTCTGTTTTTGACGTTTTCCTAAAGAGAATCTTTAGATCACACAGATCATTAAGAGGCCAACTTCTAAAACGTATCAGTAGGATACAGGCGGATAGTTTTCTGTTTTTAAACTCATTCTCTGTCCTTCCTTTGTTTCCTACTACAAAGATGGAGGTCGATGAAAAGCTGTAGCTGCCTGACACAGAGTGAGCTGTACAGGTGACTGACTGGTTTCTTACTGACTGAATCGGCCTTTAGTTTCTTCATTGTGTTTGAGTTTCTCTTAAACAAAAACAGACTAATTACAGCCTCCATGGTGCAGCTGCAGCACACTAACATTCACACAGACTTCCTGAACTTCACTGTTTATCTAAATGAATAAAAATGAAGTTTGAATGAACTGCATGCTGCTTTATCTCTCTGCGGCTGATTTGTTGTTCTTTTCCCTCCTGTTTTGACTTAATGATGGTAAAGTGATGAGACACACTATCCTCAGTCTGTAGATTGTCTTTTATTTTGAAATGAACTGCATGCCCTCTGTGTTCCCTTATTTGACTTCCTGTCTGGGTTGATCTACTTTGTTCAGCTTTAGATAGATACAGTCGGTGCAGATTCTGAAACGTGTCTGCTGGCACACCAGAGACAGCTTGTGAAGTGGAAACATGCGTATTGACTAGAAAGGGCGCCATCAGCTCTCTGCGATGTGGATGAACTGCTGCCCACATGGATCCAATGGAATTTCTGAGTGATAAGTTGATTGTTTTTTCTGCCCCTGATGACTATTTTCTGGTGACATGAACGGCATGATCACAAAAACTAAAGCAGGATGTCTTTAAGTTACGGTGGTAAGACGTTCTCTGCCTCAGTGCGTCCAGTAGACCTTTATGACAGTTGATATCATCAGTTGATGCTCTATATCAAAATGGACAGTGCTTGGTTACTATGGAGATGAGTCACAGCTTTGAAGTGAAATCATTCAGTTTGCAGGTATCTTCAGACAAACATACAAAACGTATCCATCCATATTTATGAAGGGTTATGATGAGGTTGTCGGGCTGTGGAGATCTCAGGAGTTATGATGAAATAAGAAAGGTGACAGGGCGGGAGACGACCTTCAGAACGTGAAAAACCAGTGAAGAAGAAGAGGAGTGTTTGCAGGTACACAACGTAACCAACCATCAGAGGCTCAGTCAGTTACTGTATCAGAGCTTTAAACACAGCCTGCAGGAGTGTGTGTGTGTGTGTGTGTGTCTGTGTGTGTGTGTGTGTGTGTGTGTGTGTGTGTGTGTGTGTGTGTGTGTGTCTGTGTGTGTGTGTGTGTGTGTGTGTGTGTGTGTGTGTGTCTGTGTGTGTGTGTGTGTGTGTGTGTGTGTGTGTGTGTGTCTGTGTGTGTGTGTGTGTGTGTGTGTGTGTGTGTCTGTCTGTGTGTGTGTGTGTGTGTGTGTGTGTGTCTGTGTGTGTGTGTGTGTGTGTGTCTGTGTGTGTGTGTGTGTGTGTGTGTGTGTGTGTCTGTGTGTGTGTGTGTGTGTGTGTGTGTGTGTGTGTGTCTGTCTGTCTGTGTGTGTGTCTGTGTGTTTGTGTGTGTGTGTGTGTGTGTGTGTGTGTGTGTGTGTGTGTCTGTGTCTGTGTGTGTGTGTGTGTGTGTGTGTGTATGTGTGTGTGTGTTTGTGTGTGTGTGTGTGTGTGTGTGTGTGTGTGTGTGTGTGTGTATGTGTGTGTGTGTGTGTGTGTGTGTGTGTGTGGGGGGGGTTGTTCTTCTCTGTCCTCCTCTGTGTGTGTGTGTTGCTTATGAGAACAGTAAATGCCGTCATGGGTTGCTTCTTAATGTAATTGCCTTCCCGACTCCCTACACACACACACACACACACACACACACACACACACACACACACACAAACACACACACCGAGTACAAATAACAGAGCAGACAGGCTTCATTAGCGGGGAACAGAGAGGAAACCACACAGAGGACAGATGTTTCCAACAGTTGCTGCTGGAACATGAACTCTAAACTCATGGGGGGTGAGGGTCTATTGTGTGAGGAGCAGGAAACCCATCGACAATCAGACCTTTAAATAAAACTCTGCTACATATAAACGTCCATCATCTTGTCAAACCTTGAACTGGTTCTGTACTCGGCTCTGTGTCTGATTCTTTATAATTCATTTCATTTCTACATTAGCATCATTGAGGATTAGCATCATTAAGGGCGGGGCCGAGTTGACTGACAGGTTGTCATGGTGGTGTATCGATGGTGATCTCACTGTAACTGCCTCTCATGTTTAGTTTTTGTTTGTCCAACCTTTTATTATTGTACTTCCATTCTGCAGTCATTGAGGTGGAACTAATTATTATTGATTGTTCCGCATGTAGCAGTTTTGCCGACACACCTTGACAGACGTGACACAGGAGGAAGAGTGGAATAAAACTGAAGAAGTTAACACACATAAAAAGATAAACTTAAGGAGAGTAAAGAAGGATTAGCCCCTCTTAGATAATAAGCAGCCTACAAGGTATGTGTGACTTTTATTGCTTTGTTTATGTATGTAAATTAACGATGACACGCAGGAATTGTTATGCTAATTAGCTTGTACGAAAGTGTGTTATCTACGTTGTCTAAATGTAAACTCTTTGATTTCCTCTCTCCTTCCTCAATCTCAGTTCTCACAGGTTGGTCTGGAGGACTAAATAAACCTTGTATTTTAATCAAGACCTCATGATTCGTGTTGTTATCTGAGGGAGCTACAGTGAGAACTCGACTGCTCTGCATGAGTAGACGAGGAGAAGACCCTAGTGCAGCGATCCGTTGGTGGGAGGAGCCATTTACGGAGAGCAGCCAAGCTTGCTGTAGATATTCATTAAGAGCCAGTAGAGTTAGGGTGAATAAGTAATTTGTGCATTTAAAGGTAAATACCTAAAACCTTAAGTGTTTGATAGACGTTCAATTAAGAGTGATTTAAGAGTTAATATTTCTTATTTGTAGTGAGGTAAGTCAAATTGACATCTAGACTACAAAGATAGGTCAGATAGCATTACTTAAAACCATAAAAAAGGTTTACAACTCATCAACGCTTAAGCTACATTTAAACTCAATTAAGTAGCTATTCAGCAAAGAAACAGGTTACAATTAAACTAACCTTAAATAAACTAAGGAAAATGTCAGAGTTTGAGTCTTGCCATGGCAAACAGGAGGTTGAAGAAGACATGCAACCACAGGCATTGGAAACCCCACTACCTTACTAATTTCACAAAAAAGCCGAAGAGTCCAGAAGTTAACGGAAAAGGGCCAAGAACTGCGCAATGAGCAAATAAGAAGATCTGCACATCGTTTCAGTGTGAGCTATGAGAAGTGGAAGGCTATCGCTAAGGATGCCAAACAAGAGCTACATGCTCTTCCAGCCTGTGGAATGAGGACACCTTAGAAGTTATGCTAGAGCAAGAACGTCAGATTGAAGACCTCCAAACACTTGAAGCTG
The DNA here is from genome assembly GCF_963584025.1 of Labrus mixtus. NCBI lineage: Eukaryota > Metazoa > Chordata > Actinopteri > Labriformes > Labridae > Labrus > Labrus mixtus. The sequence goes on from NC_083623.1 coordinate 28,286,822, forward strand.
AAGCTGCAGAGAGACAAAGAGTTGTAGAAGCTAAACGGAGACAATTAGAAAGGTAAGAAGTTGAAGGCTTGGGCTATTTTATGAGTCTCTCTCTTCCTCTCAGTCAGTCATTCGTTCACTGAACATCCTACTGAACGGTAGGTCTCTCTCTCTCCCTCTCAGTCAGTCAGTGAGTGATTCGTATCGGAGCTTCAGTCAGTACGTTCAGTGAACGAATCACTGACTGAATGTGAACGAGCGAGACTGCGAGTCACCAGCCTCAGTCACACACACACTGTACTGACTTAAACACGATCGTTAGTGGATGTTAAAACAGTCAGCTGAGTGAAATTAAGTTGGATATAAAAGCCGTTTGCAAACTGACAGCAGCTATAAAAAGCACATACATTTTCACGACACATAAATGTTAAATAATATATTTGCTACTTCCTCAATTTTGGAGACATGAGAGGGAGAAGTATGGGCGGGCTTTGAGTGACTCTTACGGTCTGTAGAGAGAGACACGAGACGGGAGAGAGGAGAACGCAACTGAAGTTGAGAAATGAACGACTCTTTTCAGTAAGTGATTCAGTTCAGGTCGTTCACCCAGATGATTCGTTCATTTTGAACGAATCGTTCACTAACGACACATCACCATGACAATCGCACCAAAGAAGAAATGATGTCTACCACGCCTGAAAGAGCAAAAAACAGTTACAGGTCTAAAGAAAGGTGGGTGGATCGCACACAAGACAGAGTACTAACAACATTGAGTGAGGCAACATCCAATAGAGTCATTGAAGATGTCAAGAACACACATCCACAATTATTCCTGTGTGGGTCTCAGCCATAAGCGAGCCAGATCGTGAGGTTCTTGTGTACGCACTCTTGGATACACAAGTGAAGTGACACAACCTTTATTCTTAAAGACACAGCAGGGGCTCTCAATACAAGGAATGAACCAGTTCAAGTAAACATTGTGTCTACAATGGGGTCAAGAAACACAAAGCCAGAAATTGACTGGTTCATCCCTGCAAACAGAGATCACATTCCCACTCCAGAGACTGCGAGGGCATGGCCTCATCTTAAACACATCGCAGATGACTCATGCTGCTTTACATCCACATGTGAAGCACCCTGCGGTTCTTCCAAGAGACAATCACATGTCATTGCTTCTTGTCAAGCACCATCATGAAAGAGTACACCATCAAGGAAATTTTTCAGATTTTTCCTCCTCTTCTTCTTCCTCATCCCTGGGCTCCTGAGGGACTGAATATTAATCGGTACCCCAGCTGGAAGGCTGGTGTCCCTAGCATTTGTCTATACAGGCTATGCCACATGCCGGCACTGGCCCTGTCAGATGAGCGGTTGGGATGTATTCACAGCATGAATATTTCCTGCGTTCACATGTCCTCTCTGTCCTTTACACAGAAGTTTAAACCAGGAGGCTGGCTGGAAAATTCCAGAACAAGTCAGCATAAAAACTTCAAACGTTTGCATTCACACATGCAGCTCAGCCTGAACAATGTAGGACGTAGAAGGAGGTTTGTGTTTCTGTCTTTCCATGGAGTTAGAATCTGCTAACGGGTCAGACATTAAAGGTGGTATCACACTAAGGATCCAGGAACTGATCCAAGGATCCGAGGGGGAGAGTAAAGGAGAGAGCAATCGTGTCTAATGTGAAAACCCCCTTAAAGATTATTCTCAGACGTCTTTAATGTAACAGAACTACATAAACATCTTTGTTTGTGTGTGTGTGTGTGTGTGTGTGTGTGTGTGTGTGTGTGTGTGTGTGTGTGTGTGTGTGTGTGTGTGTGTGTGTGTGAGAGAGAGAGCGTTTCATGGAGTTCGTTATTTTCTGCACTAATTAAAGGAGTCTGCTTCATCGCAGTGTTTGATTTTATTCTGAAGGGGGGAAATTTGCTGAAATGATTTTACTTTGAAGCAGTTCTGAAGTCAGATTCACACACACACACACAAACACACACACACACACACACACACACACACACAAACACACACACGGCTGATGTTACCCAATGAAACTTGTCATTTGGATCACAGGATGTTTTACTGAAGGAAGTCAGTATTTTGCTGGAATTTACAGAAACTGTCAGCAGAGTCGTCAGATGTTTCCATTCTTAATTATTTATGATTCCTCATGTTTTATCATGAAATAGCATTAAAGATTTTTTTTAAAACATTAACATTTGTTTAGACAGATAGGTGTGTAAAAGAGGAAGGAATCCATCAAACAGTGCAGACAAACTCCTGTACACTGTCTGAATCCCACAAAAACATTGGCAACATTTACGTACAAGGAGTTTGTGTGTGTGTGTTAGTGTACAGGAGTCCAGTTCCTGAAGCCACATGTCAGTGTCTCCCTGGGCAACACACTTAACCCCAAGATACAACCGCTGCTTCATCTGTGGCGCATAAATGAGTATGAATGGATGAGTTAATACTGACGAGCTCTTTACCCAGCAGCCTCTACCATCAGTGTGTGAATGTGTATGAATGGATGAGTTAATACTGACGATCTCTTTACTCAGCAGCCTCTACCATCAGTGTGTGAATGTGTATGAATGGATGAGTTAATACTGATGGACTCTTTACTCAGCAGCCTCTACCATCAGTGTGTGAATGTGTATGAATGGATGAGTTAATACTGATGGACTCTTTACACAGCAGCCTCTACCATCAGTGTATGAATGGATGAGTTAATACTGATGGTCTCTTTATACAGCAGCCTCTACCATCAGTGTGTGAACGTGTATGAATGGATGAGTTTATACTGACGATCTCTTTACCCAGCAGCCTCTACCATCAGTGTGTGAATGTGTATGAATGGATGAGTTAATACTGACGATCTCTTTACACAGCAGCCTCTACCATCAGTGTATGAATGTGTATGAATGGATGAGTTAATACTGATGGACTCTTTACTCAGCAGCCTCTACCATCAGTGTGTGAATGTGTATGAATGGATGAGTTAATACTGACGATCTCTTTACTCAGCAGCCTCTACCATCAGTGTGTGAATGTGTATGAATGGATGAGTTAATACTGATGGACTCTTTACTCAGCAGCCTCTACCATCAGTGTGTGAATGTGTATGAATGGATGAGTTAATACTGATGATCTCTTTACTCAGCAGCCTCTACCATCAGTGTGTGAATGTGTATGAATGGATGAGTTAATACTGATGGACTCTTTACACAGCAGCCTCTACCATCAGTGTATGAATGGATGAGTTAATACTGATGGTCTCTTTACCCAGCAGCCTCTACCATCAGTGTGTGAATGTGTATGAATGGATGAGTTAATACTGATGGACTCTTTACCCAGCAGCCTCTACCATCAGTGTGTGAATGTGTATGAATGGATGAGTTAATACTGGTGGACTCTTTACCCAGCAGTCTCTACCATCAGTGTGTGAATGTGTATGAATGGATGAGTTAATACTGACGATCTCTTTACCCAGCAGCCTCTAACATCAGTGTGTGAATGTGTATGAATGGATGAGTTAATACTGACGATCTCTTTACTCAGCAGCCTCTTCCATCAGTGTGTGAATGTGTATGAATGGATGAGTTAATACTGACGATCTCTTTACTCAGCAGCCTCTACCATCAGTGTGTGAATGTGTATGAATGGATGAGTTAATACTGATGGACTCTTTACACAGCAGCCTCTACCATCAGTGTATGAATGTGTATGAATGGATGAGTTAATACTGATGGACTCTTTACTCAGCAGCCTCTACCATCAGTGTGTGAATGTGTATGAATGGATGAGTTAATACTGACAATCTCTTTACACAGCAGCCCCTACCATCAGTGTATGAATGTGTATGAATGGATGAGTTAATACTGATGGACTCTTTACTCAGCAGCCTCTACCATCAGTGTGTGAATGTGTATGAATGGATGAGTTAATACTGATGATCTCTTTACCCAGCAGCCTCTACCATCAGTGTGTGAATGTGTATCAATGGATGAGTTAATACTGATGGACTCTTTACTCAGCAGCCTCTACCATCAGTGTGTGAATGTGTATGAATGGATGAGTTAATACTGGTGGACTCTTTACCCAGCAGCCTCTACCATCAGTGTGTGAATGTGTATGAATGGATGAGTTAATACTGACGATCTCTTTACCCAGCAGCCTCTACCATCAGTGTGTGAATGTGTATGAATGGATGAGTTAATACTGACAATCTCTTTACTCAGCAGCCTCTACCATCAGTGTGTGAATGTGTATGAATGGATGAGTTAATACTGATGGACTCTTTACACAGCAGCCTCTACCATCATTGTATGAATGTGTATGAATGGATGAGTTAATACTGATGGACTCTTTACTCAGCAGCCTCTACCATCAGTGTGTGAATGTGTATGAATGGATGAGTTAATACTGATGATCTCTTTACACAGCAGCCTCTACCATCAGTGTGTGAATGTGTATGAATGGGATTTGTTAATACTGGTGGACTCTTTACCCAGCAGCCTCTACCATCAGTGTGTGAATGTGTATGAATGGATGAGTTAATACTGGTGGACTCTTTACCCAGCAGCCTCTAATATCAGTGTGTGAATGTGTATGAATGGATGAGTTAATACTGACGATCTCTTTACTCAGCAGCCTCTTCCATCAGTGTGTGAATGTGTATGAATGGATGAGTTAATACTGACGATCTCTTTACTCAGCAGCCTCTACCATCAGTGTGTGAATGTGTATGAATGGATGAGTTAATACTGATGGACTCTTTACACAGCAGCCTCTACCATCAGTGTATGAATGTGTATGAATGGATGAGTTAATACTGATGGACTCTTTACTCAGCAGCCTCTACCATCAGTGTGTGAATGTGTATGAATGGATGAGTTAATACTGACAATCTCTTTACACAGCAGCCCCTACCATCAGTGTATGAATGTGTATGAATGGATGAGTTAATACTGATGGACTCTTTACTCAGCAGCCTCTACCATCAGTGTGTGAATGTGTATGAATGGATGAGTTAATACTGATGATCTCTTTACCCAGCAGCCTCTACCATCAGTGTGTGAATGTGTATCAATGGATGAGTTAATACTGATGGACTCTTTACTCAGCAGCCTCTACCATCAGTGTGTGAATGTGTATGAATGGATGAGTTAATACTGGTGGACTCTTTACCCAGCAGCCTCTACCATCAGTG
>NC_083623.1:28297003-28337003 GCF_963584025.1 Labrus mixtus
TAAACCATATTGTAACCATTATATACCATGATGTGACCATTATATACCATAATGTAACCATTATATACCATTATAAACAATAATGTAAGCATTATATACCATAATGTAACCATATATACCATTATTTACCATAATGTAACCATTATATACCATTATATACTATAATGTGACCATTATATACCATAATGTGACCATTATATATCATAATGTAACCATATATACCATTATAAACCATATTGTAACCATTATATACCATGATGTGACCATTATATACCATAATGTAACCATTATATACCATTATAAACAATAATGTAAGCATTATATACCATAATGTAACCATATATACCATTATGTACATAATTTAACCATTATGTACCATAATGTGACCATTATATACCATAATGTAACCATTATATACCATTATATACCATAATGTGACCATTATATATGTAACCATACCATTATATACCATAATGTAACCATATATACCATAATGTAACCATTATATACCTTGATGTACCATCATGTTACCATTATATACCATAACGTAACCACTATATACCAATATATACCATAATGTAACCACTATATACCATAATGTAACCACTATATACCATTATATACCATAATGTAACCATTATATACCATTATATACTATAATGTGACCATTATATACCATGATGTGACCATTATATACCATTATATACTATAATGTGACCATTATATACCATGATGTGACCATTATATACCATAATGTAACCATTATATACCATTATAAACAATAATGTAAGCATTATATGCCATAATGTAACTATATATACCATAATGTAACCATTATATACCTTGATGTACCATCATGTTACCATTATATACCATAACGTAACCACTATATACCAATATATACCATAATGTAACCACTATATACCATAATGTAACCACTATATACCATTATATACCATAATGTAACCATTATATACCATTATATACTATAATGTGACCATTATATACCATTATATACTATAATGTGACCATTATATACCATGATGTGACCATTATATACCATAATGTAACCGCTATATACCAATATATACCATAATGTAACCGCTATATACCAATATATACCATAATGTAACCACTATATACCATCATATACTATAATGTAACCACTATATACCATTATGTACCATAATGTAACCACTATGTATCATTATATACCATAATGTAACCACTATATACCATTATGTACCATAATGTAACCACTATATACCATTATATACCATAATGTAACCACTATATACCATTATGTACCATAATGTAACCATTATATACCATAATGTAACCACTATGTACCATTATATACCATAATGTAACCACTATATACCATTATATACCATAATGTAACCACTATATACCGTTATGTACCATCATGTAACTATTATGTACCATCATGTAACTATTATGTACCATAATGTAACTATTATATACCTTTATAAACCATAACATAACCATTATATACCATAACGTAACCACTATATACCATTATGTACCATAATGTAACCATCATATAGTATAATGTAACTACTATATACCATTATACACAATAATGTAACCACTATATACCATTATAAATCATAACATAACCATTATATACCATAACGTAACCACTATATACCATTATGTACATAATTTAACCATTATGTACCATAATGTGACCATTATATACCATAATGTAACCATTATATACCATTATATACCATAATGTGACCATTATATATGTAACCATACCATTATATACCATAATGTAACCATATATACCATAATGTAACCATTATATACCTTGATGTACCATCATGTTACCATTATATACCATAACGTAACCACTATATACCAATATATACCATAATGTAACCACTATATACCATAATGTAACCACTATATACCATTATATACCATAATGTAACCATTATATACCATTATATACTATAATGTGACCATTATATACCATGATGTGACCATTATATACCATTATATACTATAATGTGACCATTATATACCATGATGTGACCATTATATACCATAATGTAACCATTATATACCATTATAAACAATAATGTAAGCATTATATGCCATAATGTAACTATATATACCATAATGTAACCATTATATACCTTGATGTACCATCATGTTACCATTATATACCATAACGTAACCACTATATACCAATATATACCATAATGTAACCACTATATACCATAATGTAACCACTATATACCATTATATACCATAATGTAACCATTATATACCATTATATACTATAATGTGACCATTATATACCATTATATACTATAATGTGACCATTATATACCATGATGTGACCATTATATACCATAATGTAACCGCTATATACCAATATATACCATAATGTAACCGCTATATACCAATATATACCATAATGTAACCACTATATACCATCATATACTATAATGTAACCACTATATACCATTATGTACCATAATGTAACCACTATATATCATTATATACCATAATGTAACCACTATATACCATTATGTACCATAATGTAACCACTATATACCATTATATACCATAATGTAACCACTATATACCATTATGTACCATAATGTAACCATTATATACCATAATGTAACCACTATGTACCATTATATACCATAATGTAACCACTATATACCATTATATACCATAATGTAACCACTATATACTGTTATGTACCATCATGTAACTATTATGTACCATCATGTAACTATTATGTACCATAATGTAACTATTATATACCTTTATAAACCATAACATAACCATTATATACCATAACGTAACCACTATATACCATTATGTACCATAATGTAACCATCATATAGCATAATGTAACTACTATATACCATTATACACAATAATGTAACCACTATATACCATTATAAATCATAACATAACCATTATATACCATAACGTAACCACTATATACCATTATGTACCATAATGTAACCACTATATACCATTATGTAACCACTATATACCATTATATAGCATAATGTAACCACTATATACCATTATATACCGTTATGTACCATCATGTAACTGTTATGTACCATAATATGACCATTATATACCATAATATACAATAATGTAACCATTATATACCATAATGTAACCACCATGTAACCATTATATACCATAATGCTGATGGAAGTTATGACAGTTATGGTCATTGGAGTGATGGAGGTGTGATGTCTTGGCTTAGTTTGTTTCCCACTTTGAAAGAGCTTCAGACAGAGAGAGAGAGGGAGGGACACACAGTCTGTTGACGTTTGTTTAGATTAAGACCCATCTGTTAGCATGGAGGAGGCTGAGCTTATGACCTATACTGCAGACAATCAGCAAGGGGAGCTCTCATTGTGTTTGCTTCACTTACATTGAGCGGTTTTGTCGTCCATCTTTTAAACATTCCTTAGTTTTCACTTCCTGCTATGTTGCTTTCGCCTGTGAAGATACTCTAATCATCCAGATGTGACGACTACTCACTCTTCGAGCCAGTGACATTAGCAGGTCAGCTCCTCCTCCTTTTTTGGGGTCTCTTCATCATTTTCACAGATCTCACAGAACAGTTTCATCAGCAAACCTAGACACTGTGTTTGAGTGACTCAACAGAGCTTTGTCTTCAAGTAGCTGTTGAGCAGTTTATCCCCAAAAGAAGAAGAAATGATCGTTTTAAAAAGAGCGGCCCCCCGGTACAGCGAGGACTTATCTCATCCCCCTGGCATCCTGTTCTTGTTTGTGAACACAGACATTTAATTTGGATGAAAATGAGACCACAGGCCTTGTTAAGTCGGCCCGTTTCTGCTGTCAGAGCTCTTTTTGTTATTACACAAATACAGCAGCGGTTTCTGAGACATCCAACACAGTCAAACATTTACAAGTCAGAGTTACTGAACACTTCTGAAGGCCAGGACTAATTCTCTACACGACAAACAACTGTGCTGCAGCTCATACTCATACACTCATACTCTACATGAGAGAGAGAGAGACAGAGAGAGAGAGAGAGAGACAGGCAGAGATAGAGACAGGGACAGAGAGAGAGAGTGACAGAGAGAGAGAGACAGAGAGAGACAGACAGAGAGAGAGAGAGAGACAGACAGAGACAGACAGAGAGACAGAGAAACAGACAGAGAGAGAGAGAGAGAGAGACAGACAGACAGACAGACAGACAGACAGAGACACACACACACACACATACAGACAGACAGACAGACAGACAGAGACACACACACACACACACAGACAGACAGACAGACACACACACAGATCCTGTATGCGTGATTGATCCATGGCTTGTGTAAGCGTGAAATTGTCTACATAAACTGAACCTCTGGAATGAAACTGGATGACACTGAGATAAAATAATAAAGGATCATCTCAGATCAGAGCACACTCACACACACAGAGACACACACACACACACAGATCAGGAGCTTCCTGTTGATAATGTCGTTATCGTATAAACTGCTAACTTGTGATCATGTAACAGTTTGCACGCTCTCCTCATGGGCGTTCATGAGAGCACACTTTAGGACCCTTCATTTTCCCTCACTTTAACAAACTCCTCAAATGTGTCTCTCCACGCCACTCCACTCTCAGGGCGCTGTGCCTGAACGTGTTGAACATGTTCATGTATCTGGTGAATTTAAAACTCCTGAACGTTAGGGGGTTAGGGGGAGGTCTCCCAATGAGAGCGAGCAGTCTGGAAGCAGCGACCCTTTAGAGTGTCGTGGAAGGGAGAAGTGTCCAAAGCGCACAGCTTATCCACAGGGGTACCTCAAGGGTCAGTGCTTGGTCCCCTTCTCTTATCCATATACACAAGCTCACTTGGTTCAATAATCCGCTCTCATGGCTTCTCATACCACTGCTATGCTGACAATACCCAGCTCTTCCTGTCTTTCCCGCCAGACGATGTTACAGTCTCTGCAAGAATCTCGTCATGCCTTGCTGATATCTCTAAATGGATGAATGAACGCCACCTTCAACTCAATCTTTCAAAAACTGAGCTCCTTGTCATCCCAGCCAGTCCCTCTATGCAACCACAGATCAATATCCAGCTTGGAACAACCAAACTCATGCCCACAAAGTCTGCCCGGAACCTGGGTGTCATGATTGATGACCAGCTAACCTTTAAGGTTCAAGTAGCCTTGATTGCCCGGTCATGTCGATTTGCCCTGTACAACATCAGGAAGATCAGACTTTACCTGTCAGAACATGCTACACAGCTCCTGGTACAGGCTCTTGTGATATCACACATCGACTATTGCAACTCTCTACTGGCAGGTCTTCCTACATGCACTATCAAACCTCTGCAGATGATACAAAATGCAGCAGCACGACTGGTCTTCAACCTTCCTAAAAGAGCACATGTCACTCCGCTGTTCATCTCCTTACACTGGCTCCCAGTTACTGCTCACATCAAATTTAAAACTCTGCTGCTCGCTTACAAAACAGACACAAAAACATCTCCTTTAACTCTCTCATCCAGCTCTACAGTCCCTCCCCCCCACTACGCTCTGCCAATGAAAGGCGTCTGATCCAACCTTCACAACAGGGTCCTAAGACGCTGACTAGACTCTTCTCCTCTGTCGCCCCCCGGTGGTGGAATGAACTTCCACACTCCATTCAACTTCAATCAATCAATCAACTTTTATTTGTATAGCGTCAACTCATAACAAGTGTTATCTCGAGACACTTTACAAGAAGCAGGTAAAATACCTTACTCATTGTTATGTTACAAAAAGCAGGTAAAAGACCTTACTTATTGCTATGTTACAAAGATCCGGCCTATCCATCATGAGCACTTTATCAAAGCAGCAAAAGTTACAGTGGTAAGAAAAAACTGCCTTATTAAAAGGCAGAAATCTTAGGCCGGATCCCCGGCTCATGACGAAACAGTCTTCACAGGCCTAGACTGCACCGGGCTTGGAAAGGGATAGGGGGAGAGATGGGATAAGATGCAGGAAGAGGGATAGAGAGCAAGGGGGTGGGGGGAGGTAGACCGTCCATCAGCAATCCGGTGGGGAGGGGAGGGGGTGGGGTGGGGGTTGTTCTGGCAAGCCGTCAACCGACGATCTTGAGGAGCCTAGGAGAGCTCAAGAGCTCCCAGGAAAGTAGGTGGTTAGTGACTGAGATTTATAGATAGATACATGCAGTAATATGATGTACTGTATATGCAGAGAGAGAGAGGAGCTCAGGGTGCCAGTTCCCCCGGTAGTCTAAGCCTATAGCAGCATAATTAAGAGCTGGTCTACACCAGCACCAGCCCTAACTATAAGATTTATCAAAAAGGAAAGTTTTAAATCTATTCTTAAGACTGGAAGGCGGTTCCAGAGGAGAGGAGCCCGATAACTGAAGGCTTTACCCCCCATAGTACACTTGGAGATTGTAGGTACCACCAGCAGGCCTGCACTCCGGGACCGCAACGCTCTCGAGGGACAGTACGGCACTAGTAGCTCCTTCAGGTAAGATGGTGCCTGGCCATTTAGAGCTTTGTAGGTGAGAAGAAGGATCTTGAATTCTATTCTAGACTGTATAGGGAGCCAGTGCAGAGAAGCCAGGACAGGAGTGATGTGGTCCCATTTCCTGGTTCTGGTCAGTACACGAGCTGCAGCATTCTGGACCCGTTGAAGAGTCTTTAGAGATTTGCCAGAGCACCCAGACAAAAGAGAGTTACAATAATCCAGTCTGGAGGTAACAAATGCATGAACTAGTTTTTCTGCATCACTTTGCGACAGGATATTCCTGATCTTGGATATATTACGAAGGTGAAAGTAGGCTGTTCTTGAAACTTGACTGATGTGAGAGCTAAAGGACATATCTTGATCAAAACTCCTAGATTCCTAACAGTGGTGCTAGATGCCAGGCTGATGTCATTGAGGACAGTCACATCACTAGAAAAAGTCTCTCTGAGGTTCTTAGGGCCTAGCACAATAACTTCAGTCTTGTCTGAGTTAAGTAGCAAAAAATTTCTGGTCATCCAGGTCCTAACGTCCTTAAGGCACGTTTTTAGCTGACATAACTGACTGGTACCATCGGGCTTCATTGATACATAAAGCTGAGTATCATCTGCATAACAATGAAACTGTATGGAGTGTTTCCTCATAATATTTCCCAGAGGAAGCATATATAATGTAAAAAGAATTGGTCCAAGCACTGAACCTTGTGGGACTCCATGGCAAACTTTAGTGTGCATAGAGGACTCATCATTAACATGTACAAACTGAGATCGGTCTGATAAGTAGGATTCAAACCAACTTAAAGCAGTCCCTGTAATTCCAAGCAAATGCTCCAGTCTGTACAACAGGATCCGATGGTCAATGGTGTCAAAAGCAGCACTAAGATCTAACAAGACGAGCACAGACAGAAGTCCCCTGTCTGAGGCTAGAAGTAGATCGTTTGTAACTCTAACTAGTGCAGTCTCAGTGCTATGGTGGACTCTAAATCCTGACTGGAACTCTTCAAATAAACTGTTGTCATGGAGAAAGTCACACAGCTGTTTAGCTACCACCTTCTCCAGGATCTTCGAGAAAAAAGGAAGGTTGGATATAGGCCTGTAGTTAGCCAGAGTTCCTGAGTCCAGAGTAGGCTTTTTAAGTAGAGGTTTGATTACCGCTACTTTAAATGCCTGTGGTACATAGCCTGCCAGTAAAGACATATTGATCATATCTAATATGGAGTTGCTAACTAAGGGAAAGACTTCCTTAAACAGCTTGGTTGGGATTGGGTCCAAAATACAGGTTGACGGTTTCGACGCAGAAAAAATGGAATATAACTCTGAAAGGTCGATTGGAGAAAAACAGTCGAGACTAATATCTGGTCCTGGAACTGTCTCTGCCATATCAGACGTATCCGCACCAGGTAAGGGCAGGAGGTTACCAATTTTGTCTCTGATGTCTAGAACTTTGTTGTTGAAAAAGCTAAGGAAATCATTACTGCTGAGGGCTAGAGGAATATGCAGATCCAACTCCATTGGATCTGCAGAGTCCCTCTGCACCTTTAAGAAAAAGCTAAAGACCCAGCTCTTTCATGAATACCTACTAACTTAATGATGATGGTCTCCATATTATTGATGATGATGATGGTAATGGTGATGGTTTTTGTTTGATAACGACGACTTATAAGATGGTTTCTATACTGATTAGAGCTCTCAAGAACTGCTGTCAATGTTGTGCTTTGCCTCTGGTCACTTCCTGTCAGCACCTGTGTGTCCAATCAGACTCAAAGCTGATCGTTTGCTCTTACTGACATTGTTCCCTTTTTTCTAGATCCTTGCTTGTGTTGTACTTACTCTCTGATGTACGTCGCTTTGGATAAAAGAGTCTGCTAAGTGAATTGTAGAATTGTAGAAACACACACACACACACACACAGGCTCCTCGCTGTATGCCCACACACCCTCTGATGTGAAATCAAAAGGTAGAAAGTCCTCAGATGTTGGAGAGCAAAGACGAAAATTTTAAGCTTTGTGAGTGTGTGTGTGTGTGTGTGTGTGTGTGTGTGTGTGTGTGTGTGTGTGTTCATCATGAAGCTCACGTTTAGATTAAAGAAGTTAAAGATGGAGGAGCAGCGGTCAGTTTGCTCAGCATCCGTCAGTTCTCTGCAGCGACTCGCTGACTCAGACATGTTCGAGTCACGCCAGGCCACAAACACAAGAGCTGCAACTTTCTCATGTAAAACCCCTGGATACTGTTCACTGTGCGTGTGTGTGTGTGTGTGTGTGTGTGTGTGTGTGTGTGTGTGTGTGTGTGTGTGTGTGTGTGTGTGTGAGCTCTTTCTGCAGAGTCAGTGCTGTTCTTGAGCGTGCAATTGATTGTGCTGCGGCCTTGCCAGCCAAAAGCAGTTAAAAATACCCGGGCGAACCAAATGAGGTGCAATTTGTTTGTTTCTCTTCAGGCCTGTAAAGTGGAACCATGTGAAGCTCAGACTTATATCTCCTCCAGGCTCCTTTCTTTCTCCTCGTCTTTGAAAATAATTGGAAATCTTGATATTCTACTTACCACATTTCAAACATAATTACAAGCTGTGGGCATTGTTCTCGTGTCTGATGTGGTCCCACAGATTTTTTTCTCTTCAGTATAAAAAGGCTAAATAAGCATGAGTTGTTTTTTCAGACTTTATCCTAATTTATTTAAAAACTGCCCTTTTATTCAAGAAGTGCAGGCCAGGAAACTCAACGCTTCACTCTGCCCTCATGTTTCTGTCTGTTTGAAGGATTCTATCCACTCAGCACAGACGGTTGGTCTGCAGAACAAAGGTGATGAAGGTGTGCAGGTCAGGACGGAGGATCAGACCACGCCCACACACTGAGACCAGCTGACAGATGACATGAAGCTCCATCTGCAGAGAACAAAGTGTCATCTGTAGGAGCTGTGATCACAGGCTAAGCTCCTCTCTGCACCGTCAGAGTTTTACCAGGAGCAGGAGAAGGAGTGGGGAAGAGGAGAGGAGGAGGAGGAGAGGAGGAAGAGGAGGAGGAGAGGAAGAGGAAAAGGAGTGGGGAAGAGGAGAGGAGGAGGAGGAGAGGAGGAAGAGGAGGAGGAGAGGAAGAGGAAAAGGAGTGGGGAAAGAGGAGAGGAGGAGGAGTGGGGAAAGAGGAGAGGAGGAGAGGGATAGGAGGAGGAGGAGGAGAAGGAGAAGCAGTGGGGAAAGAGGAGAGGAGGAGAAGGAGAAGGAGTGGGGAAAGAGGAGAGGAGGAAAAGGAGAAGGAGTGGGGAAAGAGGAGAGGAGGAGAAGGAGCAGGAGTGGGGAAAGAGGAGAGGAGGAGGAGGAGAGGAGGAGGAGAGGAAGAGGACAAGGAGGAGAAGGAGGAGAGGAGGAGGAGGAGGAGGAGTGGGGAAAGAGGAGAGGAGGAGGAAGAGGAGGAGGAGGAGAATGAGGAGGAGGAGAGGAGGAGGAGAAGGAGAGGAGAAGGAGAGGAGGAGGAGAGGAGGAGGAGAAGGAGGAGAGAAGGCTGCTCAGGGTGTGGCTCCATTTTTAACATCCACAGAAAGTCTAAAGTCTGTTTACCTGCTGCAGACAGAGCCGGCCCTAACCATTTTGGTGCCCTAGGCAAGATTTTAGCGGTTGCCCCTTAAATTGCAGTCAGTTTGACCACTAATATATTATATTCATCCACTTTTTATTCAGCCAAGAAAACTGGCATACAGTTTTATATTTAACATTATTTATTTATTTAAAAATAAAGAATACTTATAAATAAACATGAATAAAATGGTAATAACTCTAATATTACTTATAAATAAATACAAATAACTAGTGTAACAGAACAAACAATATCAAACAGTGCAGGGAGCAGAAGTGGTCACAGACGGGACGGCAGGGGATGTATTTACATGTTTTGATTGCATCTGGAGAGAGAAGAGGAGCATTTGTGGAACAATGGGCATTTTATAATATAGTGTGAACACAAAAGATAAACATTTTAATCTACTAGGGTGAAAGTTAACTAAGTTCACAAAGATGTCAATAAATATAAAAGTAGGTTTTGTGTCCCAAACAAAATAAGAACAAAAGAAGAAGTGTATTTCTTACACTGGTTATTTTCTTATATGAACAATCTTTACCTAATAAAAGTACAGTGGAAATAACCACAATAATCCATCCATAACA
The DNA here is from genome assembly GCF_963584025.1 of Labrus mixtus. Lineage (NCBI taxonomy): Eukaryota > Metazoa > Chordata > Actinopteri > Labriformes > Labridae > Labrus > Labrus mixtus. The sequence continues at coordinate 28,307,683 of NC_083623.1, forward strand.
AGCTAGCTTAACTACAACAGATAATTGATCTGTGCAGCACGTTACCTCTGTGTCTTTTTCATATTTTTCCTCCTCTTCTTATTTTTCGTCCCTGGGCTCCCGAGGGCTTTGTTGTTCTTTACATTACGGTCATTTATTAACGTGATATTAATCCGTACGGTCAGTGTCTCTCACTTCTAATCAGTCACCTGCCCTCCTCCTCCACAACGAGCAGGTAACGAGCAGTTAATGAGCAGCTGTCAAGCAGGAGGAAAGAAAATAGAGCTTTTTAAATGTTGATAGTTGTGTTTTCATGGCTTCTTTTGTATCATGACTAAATGATAGCATGAAAATTATATTAGATAAATAATATTTAATGATATTTAAACACATTTTTCTTTGTATTTCTTCTTCTTATCTTCAAGTTTTCTGCCGCACTCATATGGGCGCCAGCGGCGCCCCCTATGGATGATGGCGCCCCTAGCATTTGCCTATACTGCCTATGCCACGGGCCGGGCCTGGCTGCAGATGTTACAGTCTGTTTACCTGCAGACGTTACAGTCTGTTTACCCGCTGCAGACGTTACAGTCTGTTTACCTGCAGACATTACAGTCTGTTTACCTGCTGCAGACGTTACAGCCTGTTTACCTGCTGCAGACGTTACAGTCTGTTTACCTGCAGACGTTACTGTCTGTTTACCCGCTGCAGACGTTACAGTCTGTTTACCTGCTGCAGACGTTACAGCCTGTTTACCTGCTGCAGACGTTACAGTCTGTTAACCCGCTGCAGACGTTACAGTCTGTTTACCTGCTGCAGACGTTACAGCCTGTTTACCTGCTGCAGACGTTACAGTCTGTTAACCCGCTGCAGACGTTACAGTCTGTTTACCTGCTGCAGACGTTACAGTCTGTTAACCTGCAGACGTTACAGTCTGTTTACCTGCAGACGTTACAGTCTGTTTACCTGCAGACGTTACAGCCTGTTTACCTGCTGCAGACGTTACAGTCTGTTTACCCGCTGCAGACGTTACAGTCTGTTAACCCGCTGCAGACGTTACAGTCTGTTTACCTGCAGACGTTACAGTCTGTTTACCTGCAGACGTTACAGTCTGTTTACCTGCTGCAGACGTTACAGCCTGTTTACCTGCTGCAGACGTTACAGTCTGTTTACCCGCTGCAGACGTTACAGCCTGTTTACCTGCTGCAGACGTTACAGCCTGAAGGATGAAGAATCGGCTGGAGACATTCATTGACTCAAAATATGTAAGAATAGTTCCCAGGTTATATAAAGAACAAAATGACCCTCTAAATGTTGTGCTTATCTGAACTTCTGAAAAGGTCGATTTGGTTTAAAAAAGTCAGAAACAATTTTAAGAATATTTTATCTTTTATTTATGATCACAATCAATAGTTTTAATATAATTCTCAAACTTCTGCCACCGTGGACAAGTCATGACCCATGTGTGTGTGTCTGTGTGTGTGTGTGTGTGTGTGTGTGTGCGTGCCTGCGTGCGTGTGTTCTGGGACACAGTCAGCAGCCAGAAACACTTAGCTATAAATGGGATAATTCGTTGGTTTGACTTCATGGCGGCTGCACTGCCTGGAAACGCTGCAGACTCTGACAGAGAACATGATAACAAGAAAACAAAATAAACTGTTTCAGCTCCAAACCATCCCAGCTCAAGACAGACACACACGCACACGCATGCACACACACGCGCGCACACACACACACACACACACACACACACACACTTCATCCTTGTGATACCTTGAAAGAACTCTGCAGTACAGATACAGTATTTGTGCCTGCTGCTGCAGACATGTGTATTAAACATCTTCTGTTCATGAAGAAACAGTTTCATTAATAAAAACACATTTTCTAAAGTCTTCTTTATCTCTCAAATTTGTAGTCTTTGAGATGTTCTCATTTCTGTGAACAGAGTGTAAAGGTGTTTAATGGAGTCATCTGCATAGAAACGTAGTTAGAGGTTCAAGGTTTCTTGTTTGGTACAGAGAAAGGTTATTTTGTGATCGTGATGATTGTGATTTTATTCTTTTGACTATCTTTAAAGGAAGAATATGCGACTTTTTGATCCAGTAGATGTCGCCCTTGAGCACCAGCATTAAAGCAAAACAACTCGCACTGCATTGCTCTTTAGTTAGCTCGTATTGTCACACTGCATGTAAATTTACACAAAATGACCGTGATCTAGAAACGCTAACATGACATTCAAATAAGCAGCGAGTACAGTATGTTATTCTTCTTTTCTCTAGTCCCTCAATTAAACATCTTTTATACGCAAGGGGAGGAGTCAGCCGGCCTGGCAATGTAAACACGTACATGTTGTACGGCTCTGACATCACAGACAGTGGAACTCGGGTTACACACCCATTGTTAAACATGACTCACAGAGTTATTTTCAGAGGATATGCTTGATTTCTATTACATTTAAGAGTGAAAAATCACATATTCTTCCTTTAAATGCTTGGTATCTCTTCAACTAAAGGTGATGTGAGATATCAAAGTTTTGCCATACTTATTGTTTTAGTTGTTCTATTTCAGATCAAACTTACCAGGATAAAGATAATGCTTATAGGCAAACTGTACCGTGCACAAGCATGTTTGACCCCCAAAGTCCAGTTCCTTAGACTAGTGTGAGTGCTCTGTACACTTCCTTGGTTCTGGTTTGGCATGATACAGTTGCTCATGCATAAGCACATTATGGGAATGCAATGGGACATAACGTATAATAGTCTATCTGTCTTGGCGGCTGTGGCTCAGTTGGTAGAGTCGGTCGTCTCTCAACCGGAAGGTTGGGGGTTTGATCCCCAGCTCCTGCAGCAACATCTCCGATGTGTCCTTCGGCAAGACACTTAACCCCAATTTGCTCCCAGTGCTTCATCTGCGGTGTATGAATGTGTATGAATGAGATGAGTTACTTCTGATGGACTCACTACAGCAACCTCTGCCATCAGTGTGTGAATACTGTAACCAAACAAGTAGTGCCTTAAATAATAAGATTTGTAATTAGGGTAGGTATAATAAGAGCAAGCTTCAGCCGTTCTTCTTGTTTTTTCTTGAATGCACATGCCTTTGTACATTTTTGTATTTTTATTCTAGCATTTCTATGCATTTCCTAATGGAAAACTGTATATGTTGACCGAAGTAAATTACTGCTACTACTACTGAATGTGTAGGTGTGACATGTGGTGTAAAAGCACTTTGAGTAGTCAGAAGACTAGAAAAGTGCTCTACAAGCTCAAGTCCATTTACCATTTACCATCTTGTAAACTAAGCACGCTACATGACAGATGTTTAAAACCTGAGCAGATGTGTAAAATGTAAGAGAGCCAACACATGTCCGGTCCTCAACATTGATTTCAGCCTTCAAGAGCCTTGATGACATTGTGGTTCTATTGGGGAGTAAGAACTCAATCATTTATTGGATTTCGAGGGCCCCAATAATCTCTATCCATCTTTCCTTCTTCTCTCTGTCATCGTATAGAGAGCAGGACACTTCAAAGAGGAAATCTCGCTCTCTCCACAGCTCCTCCTCTTCTTCACTTTTCTGCTCAATAGTTGAAGTTGTAACTAAATCTCCAAATGAATCAAGTTGCAGTCGTGTAGTCAGTGACCCTCCACAATCCCCAGTCTTTAATCTTAGTCTGTGACTCAGATGAGTTGTCACACATTGTCCTTAGAGGGTGCCAAACGTTGGTCTTTGGATAAAGGAAGGCTTTCGTTGCACTATGTTCGACCTTGTTTTAAACACTACATTAGTTAAGGCTGCTTTAAAGTGGAGCTACATTTGTAAAATCACAGACTGATTGCAGCAGACTGTTTCAGGATGGTTCTGTGTGTCGTCTCTAACCAGCTGATTGTAACTCTTTGAGGATGATCTCACTTTGGGAGAAAACTCAGGAACATAACTCAAACTATGGTCCAGCTCTCAAAGATTCACTCCACCGTTTACCTTCCATTCTACATTCCACCCAGTTAATACTGATGGACTCTTTACCCAGCAGCCTCTACCATCAGTGTGTGAATGTGTATGAATGGATGAGTTAATACTGATGATCTCTTTACAAAGCAGCCTCTACCATCAGTGTGTGAATGTGTATGAATTGATGAGTTAATACTGATGGACTCTTTACACAGCAGCCTCTACCATCAGTGTATGAATGGATGAGTTAATACTGATGGTCTCTTTATACAGCAGCCTCTACCATCAGTGTGTGAATGTGTATGAATGGATGAGTTAATACTGATGGACTCTTTACATAGTAGCCTCTACCATCAGTGTGTGAATGTGTATGAATGGATGAGTTAATACTGATGATCTCTTTACACAGCAGCCTCTACCATCAGCATGTGTTGGCCAGTTGGCCTTTCTTTGGCCGATTCCACATGTTGAATCGCTGTGAGCCGTCGCGGTTGGGGGTGGGACTCTCGCTGATTGGCTGTTCAGATAAGCGAAACAGGAGAGCCAGTGCACGAAATATGGAAGCGCCTTTTCTATTCTTGTTCCCCTAATAAAAGACCAAGGGCTGACAACACCATTTTCACCTTTTTATCAAACATCTTTCTCCATTAGAAGTTCCTATATCACGAGTGTTGAGCGACAGCAGTGAGAAAATGGTCTTCTCGTATCACAACAACGGTTTATTTATTCACATTCTTCCTCGTGCTCTTCCGGTTTCCCCCTTTTTGGAATTACAAACTACCGCCCCCTGCTGGCATGGAGAGTTATTTCCTCTCACGCATGTGGAGAACATACGTGGTGTTTGGCTGTCAGCTGTCTTTGTGGTTGTGGTTTTGTGGTTTGTTCTAGTGCAACTTTTTGACAAACAACAAGCGGTGTCACCTTTGTGTCAGGGTGTGTCAGGGCCTTTAGAAATCCACACATACATGGGAAAGGTTTGAGAATGTCTCTAAAAAGTTTGTTTGCATTGCAAGTTGCATTTTACTTATGATGCATCAGTTCCAAAAATACTTTTATTTTGATGGCATACAAAGGTGGAATAGTTTTCCTGATCACTGGAAAGATAGCGCATGTCATATCTTTAACCACTGCAGTTACCACCACCAGAACTGTGTGTGGCTGTTAGCGACGCTGTTTGTGAACTAGAATATTTTCACAACGAGGCTCATTTGCATATGGAGGACAATTTTCCCCAAAATAATATCATGATGCCAGGGTTAAAAAAAATGTGCAAACTGCACCAGTACACAGACACCTGTTTGCACCACAGCTCAGCCATGGAAGCATTAGTTGTGTGTTTTTTTATGAAATAGATATTTTTTTACTTGTTTGCACGAGTTTAGCGGGAGCAAAAACTTCAGAGTCCTTTATTAAATCTGGCCCTCGGTCTTGACAGATCTAGACCAGAGAGAGTGAACCACCTCCATGGTGACACCTGAGTGTTTGGGGGTGGTATCTGTGGAGGTAGCATGTAGAACCCCCCCCCCTCCTGCTGCCCCTCTCTCTCCCTCTCTCTGATGGATGTCTGAATGAGCGGCTGGGTGCAGCACTGTATTTCACCCGGAGCAGAGACGTTTGCTTTATTGAAACAGAGGCGCACACTGATTTAAAGACACATAAATATTTCCACACAGACTTAATAAAGATCGCAGTCAGAGAAGGACAAAGTCGGAGGTCCATTGCTCTGCTCTCACTCCTACAGAGTCTTTAAGTCTTTTCAGGAATAATAAAGACCCCTCCTGTCGTATAGTGAGAGCTTCAGGCAGTAGAGCTGCAGGATGATATCAGCCTGTTGAGGGTTCACTCCACGCTTCATAATGAACATGTACACACTGTTACTGCTGCATTAAAAGGAAACAACAAAGCTAACAGGAGACTTCTGGGCAGGGAGGGTGTTTCTTTTCAAAGCTCTTTAATAGCATCCAGCGTTTGGCGAGGACTTTAAGTATGTGTCAGAGTCTTTGTTGCTCAAACACGGGGGGGGGGGGGGGGGGGGTTGAGGAGAGCAAAATGGATTAATTTGAGGGGGAATGTAAGAGACCTACTTAAAGACATGGAATCTATTTTTTTATACCTTTTAGAAATGTCACATCCCATCTGGATGACGGACACAGCTCTGTAAGAAATAAGATAGGGGTATAACCCAGGGTGAAACCTGTCGGACTTCTCCGGGCTCTTCTTGGTCTGCTGGCCTGTTCTTTTAGCCGTGCTCAGAGAACCTGCGCAGCACGCTGACCAGCTACCAGAACCACCTTAACCAGCGATTAGACGCTGAGGTCAGGGATGTGTCAGCGCTGAGAGGAGCGGCTATCAGGCTGCTTATACCATGTCACACCACCAAGTCCCCTCATAACTCACACTAACTGTATGTGGCTGTTTGCTCAGGTTTAGAGGACCAAAACCTGGCTCTTAGAGATTCTAGTATAGAGTATTATAAAGAGTCACCGATACTAAATACATGATTTGAATAGTTAAATAAAATGTGACATGGTAACGACACACCAACAGTTGATTGATGTTCAATAAAAGCTTTATGGTATTTTATTCACGGGGTGTAAAGGAATCACTGTTGTTGTTGTTGTGGTGTGTGTGTGTGTGTGTGTGTCTGCTGACACTGAAACCTGACATTGAACCTGCTCTAACTCAACATGTGCCACTTTCCATTTTCTCCTCCACAAACAGTCTTGTGTTTGGACTTAAATCGTTTCCTTTGGCCTCCTAATGCACTTTAAGCCACTTTCACACACACACACACACACACACACACACACACCCTGTAGACGTTGTACTGCATACTGACAGCATGTGGGTCATTAGGTGGCGTGATTAGTGATCCGTTAGTTTGTAGTGGATAGAAACTGGAGAGACATGAACATGAACACCTGAAATAAAGATCAATGGATCCAAAAGGAAAAGTGGACAGTGTTTTGTCTGATTACTTTACTTCCAAACATTTATAAAATATATAGATAATAACCATGGTAACCAAACATAGCATCGGGTGTTTCTAGTGTCATCATGAGACACGGTGAAGAGACGGGCCTGCAAAGCCCCTCCCCCTTCCACAGGCTGGCAGCGGGCCTTCAGCAGGCGGTGCTCTGACAGTCGACTAGATGATTTCTGAGACTCAGAGGAATAAAGGTTTCACATCTGACAGTCGACTAGATGATTTCTGGGACTCAGAGGAATAAAGGTTTCACATCTGACAGTCGACTAGATGATTTCTGGGACTCAGAGGAATAAAGGTTTCACATCTGACAGTCGACTAGATGATTTCTGAGACACAGAGGAATAAAGGTTTCACATCTGACAGTCGACTAGATGATTTCTGAGGAATAAAGGTTTTACGTTTATCCAGGGAATATTGGACCCACAGGAAGTCCCTCAGGCTAAAGAGAAAAACATGCAGGAATCTGAGTAATCAGCTCAAATCATCACCTGCTGCTCAGCAGACGAGAGAACACATAGAAACTGAACTTTAAATATGTGTCAGACATTCACTTCTCTTAAAGCTGCTTCATACTTCTGCTTCTACAGTACATCGTCGCTCGCTCTGCGTACTTACAGTACTGGGCAGACACAGATGGCGTTGTGATTTATCGTTATATGGACAGTTTCTGGTTTTTCTTCTTGTGTTTGTGTACAGGTTACCAATTGCGACTGAAACCCAGCATGTTATGTCGGAGACTCGTTGATTAAACTGTATTTTACTGTAAAACAGAAAAGAGAGGAGACATCAGAGGAGATGGATGAACGCTTGCTGAATCAGTTGAGACGTAGGACCGAGGTCGACGTGGAAATGCACTTCTGATATTTTCATGTCAGAAAGTCAATCTGAAGAATTGATTCATCGCAGCTTTTGATTCTCAGAACAGAGAAATAAAAATGTTTTAAATACGGGAAATATGCCATCTGCATATTCTGACGTAAAGACTGAACATTTAAAATGTGCTACGAGCCATGAAGCTGTATGTATATGTCCTTAATGAACCAACATGTGACTGTGAATACACATCAAACCTTCAGGGGGAAACTTCAGTATTCTAAATGAACTTTGAGCGGAGAACGTCCTCTCAATAGGAGGCGGAGTTTAAAGGTCTAGGTGAAGCCTCACTTTGATCATTGTCAGTGGCAGGGCGCCGGCTGTAGAAGGACTTCTCTTTCCACACAAACTTAAGGTGGAGGTCGTTTACGTTCTCTTTCCCAACAGAGCGTCCTTTGTGCGACCATTAGGTCTTAAACGTTACATGATGTGTACATTGTGAGCGAGTGTTTGTCAGACATGCAAAAATGTAACCTGAGAGAGGAGGGGCTGATAAGCAGCTTTGTCCCATACGGTGATACTCAGAGATATGTGACCGCTGTGAGTCTGATTGACCTCCTCTACACTTCTACACACACACAACCTGTGTGTGACCCACACACACCTGACACACACCTGAGTGCTCCTTCACACCTGACACACACACCTGACACACACCTAAGTGCTGCTTCACACCTGACACACACCTGAATATGTAGGAGCAAACACCAACAGAAAAAAGTCAACTTTCATACTGTTGGAGAGAAAAACTTCATTCTTAATGGATATAGATTATGAATGATTGTCTTTTAAACGTGTACAGATCATTTTCTGTATTTCAGCTGGTTTTTATATTTGGTGATATTTTCACAGTATTTGGGTGGAGGCTTAAAGTAATCTCTAAAAGGTTTCATTTTCCTCATCCTGCTCTGTATATTGTCTATAAATATTTTTTGGTGTGCAAATAAAATAAATGGATTAATTCAATTCATGCTGAACAAATGAAAAGCCCAGAGCCATTTGATTGACAGTTTGAGCAAAAACCAAAGGGATGGATGGATGGATGGATGGATGGATGATGGATGATGGATGATGGATGGATAGATGGATGGATGGATGGATGGATGGATGGATGATGGATGATGGATGGATAGATGGATGGATGGATGGATGGATGGATGGATGGATGATGGATGGATGGATGGGTAAAATAGACTTGAGCTTATATCGCTCTTTTCTAGTCTTCAGACTACTCAAAGCACTTTAAACACCATGTCACACCTACACATTGTTGAGGTTTTGCAGAGCTAATACACAGGCAAATTATGTTGGCTTTTATCTTGTAATATTTGGTTACACACATTGATATTAATAATAACTGTTAACTTGTTATTTATATAAATTATCAATATTATTAAACTGAGTTAATAAAAACCAGAGAAATAAGAGAAAAATCACCAAATATCAAAATATCAGTCTCAAATTAATTAAATGTTATTATTATTAATATTTAATAAATATTTGTATTTCAATAAATTGAAGGCGTGGATTCAAGCACCCAGTTTATAATCACAGACAGCTGCTCTTTAAGTTATAACAGAGTTTATTTTAACAAAGCAACATCAAGTCAATCAATCAAACTAAATCAAACAAATAACTTAAGGGCGTGGTCACACTGGCCATCTGTACCGTGCCGTACTCAAGCACGATTGGCCCCCCTCCTCTCCATTCCCCCGCAGCCCAAGGTCCAAGGCCCGAGGTCACACTGCACACTGCACCAGGACTAACCGTGCCTAAGCACGATTACCTCTTGCACATAACGTCGTAATACAACACATGCATGCTTTATGTTAAAAAAAAAAACAGGACATGCAGTGGAGTCCGCAGCCGAATATCAGAGAACAACACAGAGAACATGACAGCTACTTTGTGTTTTATATTGAGTCATTTAAGTCATTTACAGCCATGAAACTCTGGATTTCTCCAGAATTAAGGCTGTCAGTGTTGTGTACCCGCATGCTCATGCTCATGCTCTTGCATGAAGTGTACCGTGCCTGATCACGGCACGGAGCGGTCACACTGACCAAACTAACTGGACTTTAATGTTGAAGCGTGCTTAGGCACGGTACGGATGAACAGTGTGACCGGCCAAAGAAAAGGGAGCCATGTGGCTTAGCGGCTGTGACTCAGTTGGTAGAGTCGTCACCTCTCAACCAGAAGGTCAAGGGTTCGATCCCCAGCTGGGCAACATGTCCGATGTGTCCTTGGGCAAGACACTTAACCCTGAATTGCTCCCTCTGCTTCAGTGGTGGTGTATGAATGGGATTAGTTACTTCTGATGGATGATACTACATAGTGATCACTACCATCAGTGTGTGAATGTGTAGGTGTGACCTGCAGTGTAAAAGCGCTTTGAGTAGTCAAAAGACTAGAATAGCGCCATATAAGCTCAAGTCCATTTACCATTTAGCAAAATTCTTCTTCAGGTCCCGGTGGGCTGTCTGTGCTCCTGTTGTGTTCAATGACGTTGAAGTAAATAAAAGGAAAGAAACTCTCTGTGCTCGAACAACAAGTCGCTGACTGCGTCAAAACTCTTACAACAGGCAGTGGTCGTTGGAAAGGTGTGACAGAGTGTGTGTCCTCTGATGAAGCATATAAAGAGGTAGAACAGGGACTCCTGCTGTTATTCCCTAGATCTGGTCCAATCAGAGAACTGAGTCCAGAACCCCCCAACACTTCACACCCAGGTGTGAGGTGTTGCAGAGTATGCTGGGAATCAGTGTTTCTGCAGGGCATGCTGGGAATCAGTGTTTCCTGGAGGGCCTTTGTTTATTTCCCTTTTCAAAGTACTCCACGCAGGCTTCTGTATTGGCTACAGGCCGGACCTTTGTTTCAACACATGGAGATCCCAACAGCAGTCACACCCTGATGGCAGTGGTTGCTATGTAAAGTGATCACAGAAGTAACTAATCCCATACACATCCATACGCAGCCGCCGAAGTAGTGGGAGCAATTCGGCAGATGGATGGATGACTGGATGGATGGACCGTCAGGGGCGGCTGTGGCTCAATTGGTAGAGTCGTCACCTCTCAACCGGAAGGTCGAGGGTTTGATCCCGAGCAGCGAGCAGCACCTGAGCAGAGCAGCGAGCAGCACCTGAGCAGAGCAGCGAGCAGCACCTGAGCAGAGCAGCGAGCAGCACCTGAGCAGAGCAGCGAGCAGCACCTGAGCAGAGCAGCGAGCAGCACCTGAGCAGAGCAGCGAGCAGCACCTGAGCAGAGCAGCGTACTACGGTGAGCGTATTGCATAATTGCTTGTTCTGTTCTCCTCTGCACTGTGTTACTGTGTACCTACTCTTAGCTTAGCCTAGCAGTTAGCTTTACAATGGCTTCTTTTTCTGTCTCTCCCTCTCCTGCTCTCTCCTGCTCTACGTGTCAGATGTTAAGTTATTCCTCGTCCTCCTTTAGTGATAATGATACTTGTAAGAAATGTAGTTTATTTTTAGCTTTGGAGGCGAGGGTGTCTGAGTTAGAGAGACGGCTCCGCACCATTGAGTCGGAGTCATCGTATGCAGCAGTAGTTAGCCAGCCACCTGTAGCCGGTGCGGGCCGACATAGCTTGGCTTCCCCCCCGGTAGCTCCCGAGCAGCCGGGAGGCAGTGGCTGGGTTACTGTCCGAGGGAAGCATAGTCGAAAATCGAAGCACACGGTTCCCCACCAACCACTTCACGTTTCAAACAAATTTTCCCCACTCAGCGACACACCCGCTGAGAATAAAACTCTGATTATTGGAGACTCCATAGTCCGAAACGTGAAGCTAGCGAAGTCAGCGGGCATAGTTAGGTGTATACCCGGGGCCAGAGCGGGCGACATCGCATCTCATTTAAAGTTGCTGACAAAGACTAAAGGTAGATTTGATACAATCGTAATTCATGTCGGCACAAATGACTCCCGACTACGCCAGTCGGAAGTCACTAAGGTTAATGTGGAGTCGGTGTGTACTTTTGCTAAGACGATGTCGGACTCCGTAGTGTTCTCTGGACCCCTCCCAAATCAGACCAGTGATGACATGTATAGCCGCATGTCATCACTCAACCGCTGGCTGTCGAGGTGGTGTCCAGCACACGATGTGGGCTTCATAGATAACTGGCAGTCTTTTTGGGGAAAACCTGGTCTGCTAGCTAGAGATGGCATCCATCCCACTTTGGACGGTGCAGCTCTATTATCTAGAAACATAGCAGAGGTTATTAGTCCAAAACCCTGACAACAACTCAGAGTTCAGACCAGGAGGCAGAGCTGCAGTCTTACACACTTCTCTGCGCCTCCCTTAGATTTGTCTCCCAGTCACTATAGCTGTAATTCTGAATCGAACTGTAGTTATACTATAGGTACTGTGTCTGTCCCCCGGCCCAGACCCATTTTTATAAGTCATCCAAACGGCGTGAATCATCACAATCTGATTAGAATCAAAACTACGAATACGATTTTGCTACAAGATCGGAGGATTCACTGCGGACTTTTGAACATTAGGTCCTTAGCATCCAAGTCTGTTTTAGTGAATGATCTGATATCAGATCAGCACATTGATTTACTTTTTTTGACTGAAACCTGGCTGTGTCGAGATGAATATGTTAGTTTGAATGAATCCACTCCTCCCAGTCATTTTAATACTCATATACCTCGAGACACCGGACGAGGTGGTGGAGTAGCAGCTATTTTTAATTCCAGTCTTTTAGTTAACCCTCGACCAAAGCTGAATTTTTCTTCTTTTGAAAGCCTTGTTCTTAGTCTTCCACATCCAGTCTCAAGAACCTTTCAGCCAGTTCTAGTTGCTGTAGTTTACCGCCCTCCTGGCCCATATTCTGAGTTTTTATCTGAGTTTGCAGAATTTTTATCAGACTTAGTCCTTAGCAGTGATAGAATAATTGTTGTAGGTGACTTCAATATCCATGTGGATGTTGAAAATGATAGCCTGAGCACAGCTTTCATGTCACTATTAGACTCTATTGGTTTCACCCAGGGTGTAAACGAACCTACTCATCATTTTAACCACACCCTGGATCTTGTTTTAGCTTATGGAATTGAAATCCATAACCTTACAGTTTTCCTAGAAAATCCTCTGCTATCAGACCATTTTTTTATTACATTTGATTTTGTCCTACTAGAATTACCTCTGCCTGGAAGAGGTGTGCTTTCTAGAAGTTTGTCGGATAGTGCTGTGGCTAGATTTAAGGAAGCTATTTCAGCTGTTTTTGATTCAGTACCGTGTTTCAACCCAGTTGGAAACTCTTACGATAGCTTTAGTCCCTCTCAGCTAGATCAGTTTGTTGATAGTGCAGTGGATTCACTGAGAGTTACTCTGGATTCGATTGCTCCCCTGAAACAGAAGGTTGTCAAGCGGCGGAGAGTGGCTCCATGGTTTAACTCAGAAACCCGTACTCTGAAACAATCATCACGGAATTTTGAAAGAATATGGCGTTCGACCAAAACGGTAGAATCTCGTTTTTTCTGGCAGGATAGTCATAGAAGATATATGAAGGCTCTACGTCACGCCCGAGCTGCCTACTACTCCTCTCTAATCGAGGAAAACAAAGGCAATCCTAGATACCTTTTCAGCACTGTAGCCAGGCTGACAGAGAGTCATGGCTCCATTGAGCCTTGTATTCCTCTAGCCCTCAGCAGTAATGATTTCCTTAGCTTTTTCAACAACAAAGTTCTAGACATCAGAGACAAAATTGGTAACCTCCTGCCCTTACCTGGTGCAGATACGTCTGATACGGCAGAGACAGTTCCTGGACCAGATATTAGTCTCGACTGTTTTTCTCCAATCGACCTTTCAGAGCTACATTCCATTTTTTCTGCATCGAAACCGTCAACCTGTATTTTGGACCCAATCCCAACCAAGCTGTTTAAGGAAGTCTTTCCCTTAGTTAGCAACTCCATATTAGATATGATCAATATGTCTTTACTGGCAGGCTATGTACCACAGACATTTAAAGTAGCGGTAATCAAACCTCTACTTAAAAAGCCTACTCTGGACTCAGGAACTCTGGCTAACTACAGACCTATATCCAACCTTCCTTTTATCTCGAAGATCCTGGAGAAGGTGGTAGCTAAACAGCTGTGTGACTTTCTCCATGACAACAGTTTATTTGAAGAGTTCCAGTCAGGATTTAGAGTCCACCATAGCACTGAGACTGCACTAGTTAGAGTTACAAACGATCTACTTCTAGCCTCAGACAGGGGACTTCTGTCTGTGCTCGTCTTGTTAGATCTTAGTGCTGCTTTTGACACCATTGACCATCGGATCCTGTTGTACAGACTGGAGCATTTGCTTGGAATTACAGGGACTGCTTTAAGTTGGTTTGAATCCTACTTATCAGACCGATCTCAGTTTGTACATGTTAATGATGAGTCCTCTATGCACACTAAAGTTTGCCATGGAGTCCCACAAGGTTCAGTGCTTGGACCAATTCTTTTTACATTATATATGCTTCCTCTGGGAAATATTATGAGGAAACACTCCATACAGTTTCATTGTTATGCAGATGATACTCAGCTTTATGTATCAATGAAGCCCGATGGTACCAGTCAGTTATGTCAGCTAGAAACATGCCTTAAGGACGTTAGGACCTGGATGACCAGAAATTTTTTGCTACTTAACTCAGACAAGACTGAAGTTATTGTGCTAGGCCCTAAGAACCTCAGAGAGACTTTTTCTAGTGATGTGACTGTCCTTAATGACATCAGCCTGGCATCTAGCACCACTGTTAGGAATCTAGGAGTTATTTTTGATCAAGATATGTCTTTTAGCTCTCACATCAGTCAAGTTTCAAGAACAGCCTACTTTCACCTTCGTAATATATCCAAGATCAGGAATATCCTGTCGCAAAGTGATGCAGAAAAACTAGTTCATGCATTTGTTACCTCCAGACTGGATTATTGTAACTCTCTTTTGTCAGGGTGCTCTGGCAAATCTCTAAAGACTCTTCAACGGGTCCAGAATGCTGCAGCTCGTGTACTGACCAGAACCAGGAAATGGGACCACATTACTCCTGTCCTGGCTTCTCTGCACTGGCTCCCTATACAGTCTAGAATAGAATTCAAGATCCTTCTTCTCACCTACAAAGCTCTAAATGGCCAGGCACCATCTTATCTTAAGGAGCTACTAGTGCCGTACTGTCCCTTGAGAGCGTTGCGGTCCCGGAGTGCAGGCCTGCTGGTGGTACCTACAGTCTCCAAGTGTACTATGGGGGGTAAAGCCTTCAGTTATCGGGCTCCTCTCCTCTGGAACCGCCTTCCAGCCGGGGTCCGGGAGGCAGACACAGTCTGTATTTTTAAGATTAGACTTAAAACTTTCCTTTTTGATAAATCTTATAGTTAGGGCTGGTGCTGGTGTAGACCAGCTCTTAGTTATGCTGCTATAGGCTTAGACTACCGGGGGAACTGGCACCTTGAGCTCCTCTCTCTCTCTCTCTCTGTCTCTCTCTCTCTGCATATACAGTACATCATATTACTGCATGTATCTATCTATAAATCTCAGTCACTAACCACCTACTTTCCTGGGAGCTCTTGAGCTCCCCTAGGCTCCTCAAGATCATCGGTTGACGGCTTGCCAGAACAACCCCCACCCCACCACTACCCCCTCCCCACCGGATCGTGGGTTGGCGGCCTGCCAGAACAACCCCCCACACCCCCTCCCCTCCCCACCGGATTGCTGATGGACGGTCTACCTCCCCCCACCCCCTTGCTCTCTATCCCTCTTCCTGCATCTTATCCCATCTCTCCCCCTATCCCTTTCCAAGCCCGGCGCAGTCTAGGCCTGTGAAGACTGTTTCGTCATGAGCCGGGGATCCGGCCGAAGATTTCTGCCTTTTAATAAGGCAGTTTTTTCTTACCACTGTAACTTTTGCTGCTTTGCTAAAGTGCTCATGATGGATAGGCCGGATCTTTGTAACATAGCAATAAGTAAGGTCCTTTACCTGCTTTTTGTAACATAACAATGAGTAAGGTCTTTTACCTGCTCTTTTGTAATGTTAACAGACAATGAGTAAGGTATTTTACCTGCTTCTTGTAAAGTGTCTCGAGATAACACTTGTTATGAGTTGACGCTATACAAATAAAAGTTGATTGATTGATTGATCCCCAGCTGGCCAAATGTCCGATGTGTCCTTGAGCAAGACACTTAACCCCAAATTGCTCCCGCTGCTTCAGTGGTGGTGTATGAATGGATTAGTTACTTCTGATGATACTACATAGCGATCATCACTACCATCAGTGTGTGAAAGGGTATGAACGGGTGGGTGTGACATGTGGTGTAAAAGCGCTTTGAGTAGTTGGAAGACTAGAAAAGCGCTATATAAGCTCAAGTCCATTTACCATTTACCGAAAGATTAATGGGTGGATGGATGTATAGATGACTGGATGGATGGACCGAAGGATTAATATGTGGATGGATGGACCAATGGATTGATGGGTGGATGGATGTAAATATGTATAGATGACTGGATGGATGGATTGATGGATGTAAAGATGACTGGATGAATGGCACTCTTTAATAAAACTTTATAAAACAGGAGTTTGGCTGGAAGTGGAAAACAGACAGAAAGACAAAGACAAAGTTTTTTGTGTTTTTGTTTTTTCTTCTTTCTCACCAGATAATTTTCATCTTTGTTCAACATCGACATGAAAACATTTTAACAGTTTGATTTGTTCACATAAGTAACATCGAGTGTAGTGTAATTCTTCTGCTTCACTTGTAAGCTCAGATGAGTTTGTGCCAGCTGTGCTTGTTAAAATACCATGACACTAATCAAACAGAAGAGCCATTTTCAGGGAGAGCTCACACACACGCGCGCGCGCGCACACACTTTCTATACATTTTTGCCAAGTAAGCCAAAGTTTCACCCAGGCTGTGTGGTGTGCGGTTAGCAGTGATTCAGTGGGCTGCTGTTACACGCTAAAAATAAGACATGCCACCAGAACACGCGAGCAGCGTCCAGCCCAGGACACAGCGTCAGCCTCGGAAATATTTGTGTTCTCACTACTTTGACCTGTTCTCAACTTTTTTTAACTATGACTTAACAATTTGGGCTCCAATATGCTCAGTGTCTTATTCACTAGGAATGATTACAGCCGCTAAAACTCCAAAAATTTTATCATGTTCTCCTACAATCTGCTCTGTCTCTAGGTCACAAAGCATGTAGCTTGAATGCTATCACAAAAAGTGGTCGAGCTCCAATAGTTTGCCTAGTTTGTCAAAAAGACCAAATACACTGTGACGGCCCCTCTACAGTGATTCATTAGGTGGTGCTTGCTTTCTGTATCTGTCTCTGTTCTGATCAGGAGACACACCTGGGCCTGGTGTTCCTCATGCTTCAGTCAGAGCAGCAGTCTTTAGAGAGAGAAAGTATTTTTACAACACAGCTAGTGGTGGGATCATTACACAGAGGAGTTGAGCATCTTTATCTGACATCTCTGAGCTCACTGATGGAGACGCCACGAGCCAGAGTTTGACGTGCTCTCTGACTCAGAGCCACATGTGCTCTGTGAGCTGCAGCTCTTCACACATGTGGTTTGATTTAGAGCAGACAGATTTCAAAGGAGCTGTGTCCTTTCATATTACCAAACGTAACCACGTCTGCAGGAAGCTTTCCTTCGAGTTACATGTGAGTCTGGTCCTGGTGCTGATCAAGCTCGGTGTATCAGGAGTCGGTGCATGTGGCATTCAGCTCCGCTCCGTTTACAGCACATGATGCAATCCCCAAACCATGTCAGCGCGAGCTCAGACCAATCAGGTGTGTGGTCTCATGGTCTGGCCGAGTCGTCTAGTGTGTGCATTCAGAAAATATAATGTTAAACATTGTTTTAAACTGTCTGTAACTTCAGTTAAGATTTAAGATCGTCAGCCTTTGTATGCTCTGTAAGTGAGTCTGTGAGAGGACGTCGGTGTTGTGAAGCACACAGTTTAATCTTCATGTCTCTAACCATGCTGGGAGCCTTTTTAACCCCTGATAAATGTGAACTTCTTAAATGACTGAACTCTAACTTATCTGATACATGTTTTGTGTTCCCAGGTGGATTTCAGAAGCACAGGACAAGATGTAAAACATCCTCTTGATGTGAGAGCACCTTGAAAGAGAGTAGTGGACGCCGTCCTTCCTCAACATTTCATTGATGAGACCAAGACGTCTCAGGGTTACTTTGGGGCCCAGCAGGGTCCTGCCTCTTCATCCAGAGAGTACCAGAGTACCAACGAGCATGCTGTCGCCTTTTACACGAGGACGTCGGAGACTGAGCAGGAGAGAATGAAGGAAACATGAGAGCAGGCAGAAAGGTCCCTGATGCTCTCCTCCTGCCGGCTACCTGACATCAGTCCCGGCTCTTAAACCCTTCTGTTGGCACGTTTCATCAACCTTGTAGACATTCTGTTTGTGTAATTGTAAAGTGGAATACTTGAAATGTTGGAGTATCCACTTCTTTTAAGTATGCATAGACTTGATTTGTAAAAATGTCATTTTGAGTTTTACCATGAAAAGCAGTTCAGTCATCATCAGAGTTTCCTTTCTGAATGGTTGGGATTTTATTTGTTATATTGTAATGTACAGATGTTCACATCTGGTTGGATAGATTACCAGCTTGTCGTGGGGTTTGTCCCTTTAAAACAAAGATAGTTTTTATAGAAGAACATTAAAATAAAAAAGTCTCTCCCACATTGTTCACAGAGCGAGCTTTATGTAATAAAGAATCTTACCAGGAATCTTCGGCATGTTTTCCAGCTTGTGATTGTTTCATCGATTGAATAGTACATAAGAAGTCGTGGGACGATTCATTCCACAGTGTGAAATCAAGTTGTTCTCTAAATTACCATATTGTTTTTCAAAGATCAGGAACAAAAGGATCTGTTCTGTGTTCCACCATGATGATATTTGGTCCAAAAGATGTCCGAATGAGTGATTCTACTTCTGAGTTGGTAGAGGGGGTAAAGTGGGGCTGATTACCCAGGGCCCCGATGGAGGATGGGACCCCGATGGAGGACAGGGCTTCTATGGAGGAGGGGGCGCTGATGGAGGACGGAACCCCTATGAAGGATGGGACCCCAATGGAAGATGGGACCCCGATTGAGGACAGGGCCTCTATGGAGGAGGGGGTCCTGATGGAGGATGGAACCCGGATGGAGGATGGCCCTTATAAATTGGACTTTGGCAATGTTAGGATTGGTGTGTTAATTGTACAAAAACGCTGGACGTATTTTGACCTACTGTGACCTCCAAAGAAGAGTTGCACATTGAATGTTGGGACTTCATTTCTCTCCTGTTACTATGAGTCATGACGCTGTTACGCCACGCTATTATTTTATAATAAACAGTAACACGGTACATCAGTGTGACTATTAAAAGTGATAGGGCTCAGTTGGTAGAGTCGTCGCCTCTCAACTGGAAGGTCGAGGGTTTGATCCCCAACTGGGCAACATGTCCGATGTGTCCTTGGGCAAGACACTTAACCCCGAATTGCTCCCGCTGCTTCGGTGGCGGTGTACACAAGCCTTCATAGCGACCATCAGGGTGTGAATGAGTGGATGTGACATGCCGTTTAAAAGCGCTTTGAGTACTCTGAACTCATTTACCATTTACAGGTAACACTGGGATGTATGAGTCTAAATGCTACAAAAACAATGTCAGCGTTGGGGTTTATAAGTCCTAAATAGGCATTGTTTGGATTTGTATGTGTAAGTTGTACGAAATCACTGGCAAGGCTAGGATCTGTGCGTTGGACTGCACGAACGCACAAATGACAGGCGTTCCTGCATGAGCTCACATTCTTGAGTGCACGCAAAGATCCCAGCATTGCTTGTTGCTGTACAAGGATGACAGTTTGCAGGAGTTTGCTTGCAACTTTCTACTGAAAAAGGATTGAAGGATGAAAAGGTGTAGGACTGTGATGTGAATAACAACCTGAATGAATGAAAAGGATTGTAATGAATTGGTTAGGAGAGAAAATATTTATTGGTTAAAATATCTTTTCACAGATACAAAGATTGAGTTGTTGATTTGCTTTTCATGCACTTACACTGTACAACAGTGGATCCTGGTGGAAAACATGGTCTGTTCTGTCAGTGGTGAGATGTCCGATAGTCTGCACTGTAGTGATTGTGTGTTATAAAATAAATTAGTAACGTCATATTACATCTCTATCACCGAGATCTCAGTGCAAACGCCATCGTAGCTGAAAGATCCGTGTAAGTACCGACAAGGTGATGCACAGTTAAAAAAAGTACAATAAAAAGAAACAAAAGCCCAGTTTGAGATTCATCCTAAAGTTTGGTATTTGTGGAGCTACATTGGCATTAATATAACTGACTAAATATTAGTCCAGATCTCTACGCAGTCTTCTACAAACTCACATTTTCATCGTGACACAGTTAGCTTGATTTACAGTACTAAATATCTATTTCTCAAGCAGCAACGCTTACATCGAGTCCGAAAAACATCCTAAGAATCATTCACTCAAATATGGAAACAGAAATCATTCGACTGCTTCTCTTCACCGCCGACAAGATATAAAAGAGATCGCACTTGTCCAATCAATGACAGTAATAAAGCCTTTCTTTACGGGACCCACACACACATCCCCCCTCAAAAAACACAATACACCAAATGAAACATAACAGCACATAAATTCAAAGTTTACCAGGAAACAACAGTCCTCACTGACTTTTACAAAACTGCTCATAAATATACAGTTTGTGGGGCGCTCATGTCGGATGTTTCTATTGGACAGTAGTCAGTTCTTCCTCTTAGTGGTACGAGTCCCACACAAGCCAAGCAATAAATACTCAACTGTTACAACAAACCTCCAGAAACTCTCCCAGGTTCAGCCCGTCTCTGTTTGGGACCCAGATTAGAATGAAAACAGAGAGCTGGGATCCGGTCGTAATGAAGTGAAAACTAAAGAAAATGCAGTGTTAACACAGCGATGTGTGCGTTCAGTCGACTAAATGGTTAAACGTCATCACCCTCACTAGTGGGCACCAGAATGACTCATCAGTTAAACCAATGATTCATATTTTGATATGTTGGCCCTCCATGCTGGTCAAATGTTGTGGTCAAATGTTGTGGTCAAGCTGCCACATAGCCTTCCTCCACTAGTCAGGGCTGTAGCCATAGACTGTCTGTAGCTCCGGTTAATGAGCCTACCCTCCTCGCTCTACTACCTGGATGTAAACAAGCACAGTGAACAGATAGCATGTTGTAGGTGCAGAGCGGTTTGTCATCAGTATAAAGATTTATAAAATGGAGATAAAGTTGTATGTCGGCTGTGTCAGGTTGAACTGCGATATGGACCATAGTGATGAGTGACCACATTCAGCTCAGACATGTGGACGTTAACCTACATGGAGGACTGAAGGCTGGCTATGCTAGCAATGTTAACATTAGCCTCACTCGTTTATCCACAGACAGTTTGAAAATTGTGCAAGATGTTAAACAAATGTAATACCTTTAGACGAGTTATCTAGTCTGGTTTTCAGTTGTTTAAATTCTATTTTTGAGTCACCCGGTAACATCCCTACTTTATTAGACAAACTTTACGTGTGGCCCGACTCTATCCAACTGTCTTTACACCCAAACATCTTCAGCTCTCCTTGACAGCCGGCTTCATTTGTTAATTTCATCCATGAGACACAAAGTTTTAGACATGCCCTCTCTTATCTGAGGGTCCTAATGACTTATAGGTACAACAAAGTCTCTCAATGTCACCAATAGATTTCTTCATCCTGCAGCAGGTAAACAGGTTGTAATGTCTGCAACAAAGTTGTTGTTTTTATTTGATTTGACCTTTATTTAACCAGGCAGGAACAAATTCTTATTTACAAAGACGGCCTGGTTGTTGTTTTTGTCCCTGACAGGCGCCGGTTGTTATTCTATATAAGTCTAATTTATTATTATTCTAAGTGTGTGACAACATTACAGAAAGGATCCCTGCAGAGAGAGAGCTTTTTGTTTTGAAACACAAACAGCTGTTACATCACTCTCTACAAACACAGCACGCTACTTTCAGACAAACACAGATTTAAACTCACAGGACATGCTGCTCTAAACGGGGAAGTTTGAAGTCTTGTTGTGTCCTATCAGAGCAAACCGACTGAAACGAGTGTCACACAGACATGAAGGCAGCAGTTCTTCTTGATGCTCTGTGAGTTTAAATTGTTGTTTTTGTCATTGAAGTCTGGAAGCTTGTTAACAATAATGATTTGACTCTAACCTGGGTAACGTTGTCAGATACTTAGGAAAGCTTGTCTTAGTGTGTCAGGGGGAAAGGAGCTGTGATTGGTTCTCCCACAGGGATAAGTGTGCAGCCTTCACTTCCTGTCTCTGCTGCAGCCTTCACTTCCTGTCTCTGATCAGACTTCTTGAACATGTTAGTTTACTGTAAAGGCACAATGCTCAGTGATCAACAGTCACACAGAGGAGTGTGTGTGAACAAGCATCAGGTGAGAAGGCACATTTGATCTGCTCCGATATTCAAAGAGACACAGAAGGAGAAGAAGGCACCCTGTTTCCATGTGACACACACACACACGCACGCAAGCACACACACACGCACCTCAAGATCTGAGCTCTGACAGATGTTGTTGTCTCCAGAAGCAAGAAGGAAAATATAAGAGAGCAAGAAGAAATTTTTTTTTTTTTTTTATGGAGACTGAACCAGATTGTTGTTGTTGTTGTTGTTGTTATTGTTGTTGTTGACCTGACGCTGTCCTCTCTCCTCCCCTCTGTGTCTGTGAGTGACTCCACTAAACTGAAAGTCATTGAACAGATATCTGCAGCTTGTACCTTTGACAGTGTTACAGGTTTTAATGTCTCTTTGATCCACTAAGAGTCTCTACGCTGACAGTGATCGAGGTTAGCCCCGCCCCTTTAACAAGTGATCCTTGGCTGCAGGCGGGACGGCCACGTGGGACTCACACGTCCAGGTCATCCGGTCTGGCTCGGCTGCTCATGCGGCTGCTGGCCCGGCTGCAGGGCCGAGGGTCCATCAGTGCCAGAGGCTGCAGCTCGTGTCCCGCAGACGAGGACAGTTTCTTGTGCTCCACGGTGTCATCGGGGAAGTCGAAGGCCTGTGCGTGGGAGTTTGAAATGGTGCTCCCGCCGCCAGTCTGGCCCAGCCGGTTCTGCTCGGTGGAGTAGTTGGCCCAGTTCTGCTCAGTGGCCTGCTTGTTGTAGTTACGGCACGAGCCGGTTCCCCGCTCCCCTGTGGCCAGCTTGTAGCCCGGGGGGGACATGGGGGAGAGCGGGGCGGTGGGGGAGGAGCAGCCGTTGTAGAAAGCGTACTTGGCAGCAGACAAGTCTTTAGGGGTGGGGCTTAATGTGCCCGCGCTGGGGTAGAGCGTGGGCGGCTGCTTGCCCTTGACGCGGTCTTTGATCCTCTTGAAGAAGACGTAGAAGAGCTCAATGACGTTGAGCAGCAGAGACACCAGAGACACCACCAGCATGAAGATGATGAAGACCGTCTTCTCTGTGGGCCGGGACAGGAAGCAGTCCACCCTGTGGGGGCATGGGTCCCGCTCGCACGTGTACACCGCCGACAGGCTGAAGCCGTAGATGTACCACTGGATGACCAGGAAGCCCACCTCGAACATGGACTTGAAGAAGATGCTGAAGATGTATGTTCTGAGCAGAGCGCCCTTCATCTTCACTTTGCCGTGCTCCTCGATGCCGTACTTAAACTTTTTCATCTCCAGCTTCTTCAACGGGATGTCCACGTCACCACCGTCGTTCTGCACCGCTTTGAGCTCCTCCTCCTTCCTGTTGAACTTCTGCTCCTTCCTGTTCAGGTAGAAGACGTGAGCCAGGTAGAGCAGGGTGGGTGTGGACACGAAGATGATCTGCAGCACCCAGAAGCGGACATGAGAGATGGGGAAGGATTTGTCGTAGCAAACGTTCTCGCAGCCCGGCTGCTGCGTGTTGCATTTGAAGGCCGACTGCTCGTCTCCCCACGCCGACTCCACCGCCGTACCCAGGACCAGGATCCTGAAGATGAAGAGGACCGACAGCCACACCTTCCCCCCGGCTGTGGAGTATGCCTGGACTTTGTCCAGCAGACGACCCAGGGCGCTCCAGTCGCCCATGGTGAGAGAGCGTTAGCCTGTGAGGGAGAAGAGATGAAACGTGTTAAAGAACGATACACAGAAAGATTTAAACAAACAGAGTTCAACATCCTGTGCATTCCTCTCCTCTGGGATTAAACAACATCCTGATTAAAGGAGACAAAACTCTTCCTTTCATGACGTAAAACTCCACTTAATCCAATTAGTGAGCTCAGAAACACATTTCTGTCCGTTTAACACTTCAGAGCCCGAACACCAAGTGACTCATTAACAGAAGAGTCAACAAGCTTCAAGGTCATCTTCAATTCAAAACACAACACAGCATATCATCCACACAAACATGAACCCTTCACAGTCTGCAACCAGGACCACCTGAACACATCAAATATGAACTCTGCACAACCTGTGTTACACATCCAGTTAGAATCAAACGTCTGACGCAGAGTAAATGTTAACAAATAAACTGAAAAATAAGTTGATCTGAAACTATTGTGAATGAAGAAACTTCACCTAAATACTCTAAACTCTGCAGACGTTCTTTAAACTCTGCATGACATAAGAACAACGCTGCAGACGTCATATTTAAGAGATATACAAGATGCCGGGGAGGGAGGGTGTGATGCCTTCATATGTAATGAGACATATTCACAGAGTCTGTGTCCCGGCAGCTTCACAACGTCCTCAGTGTCAGCTGCTTTCTGTCGCACGCTCTCAGCGCCCTCACTTTAAAATAGTTTACCCTTTGGAACGTCCCCGCGCAGTGGAAGTGGTGGTGTGGGGGGGGGGGGGGGAGTGTTTTCTTGGTGATATTTCTTACTAATAAAGTAAAATAATCAGCACATATTAAAACAGACCAAAGGCACACTACTGAGAGAAGCAGAAAGCAGAATGTTTGTAACCTAGCAACAATAAGCAGCAGCTCTGAAAGCGAGGTTGTTAACGGACACAGAGCCTGAACAAAGAGTGGAAAACAACTTTCTATAGAGCAGAACAGAGAATGTAGCTGCTTTATTACCAACATCGTGATGTTACATGATATTAACGTCATCACCACCAGGAGAACATGTGTCTGTGTTCACACATGCAGCTCAACCTGAAACTGTGTGTGTGTGTGTGTGTGTGTGTGTGTGTGTGTGTGTGTGTGTGTGTGTGTGTGTGTGCACAGCATCAGAGTAACATTCATGTTCAGGAAACATGTTATGATATTCACTCTGAGAAGACCGACTGCTACAAGAAGACCACGTTTTAAAGAGTTCTCTTGAACTGAAGCGCACAGGAGGAGGGGGAGGAGGGGATGGAGGGGAGGATGGGTGAGGATGGGGAGGATGGGTGAGGAGGGGGAGGAGAGGGAGGAGGGGGAGGAGGGGGGAGGAGCCCAAAGCTGCAGCGTCAGAGAGAAGCAGAAACCTCCTGAATGATGTGGCTCAGCAGCTCAGAGGTTTCTGTCAAAGATCCTTGCTCTGTCTGATTCCTGTGTGTGTGTGTGTGTGTGTGTGTGTGTGTGTGTGTGTGTGTGTGTGTGTGTGAGCAGCAGGAAGCAGGACTTCTTTCCTGCAGAGCGTTTCCTCTGCACACAGACAATCAGCTGACTTCCTGTTGAGTCACTCTGCAGCTCATGAACTAGCGCCCCCTGTGGCCAAAGTCAACCATGACTCCTACCGTTACAACACTTTCATCTTCCTGTGGTTCTGTTTGATCTGAAACGTGAAGTAAATCTTTGACATCTTCAGTGGTCATACTTTGAAAACATCTTTCTTTCTGTTCTGATCTGTGGGACGTTGGTCGATCTGAAGGTGGTATCATGGACACTGCAGAGCTCCAGCTGGAGATTATCATGGTTTGATTTGAAATAAAAAACTTCACATATACTATGGAAGCCTCGAGAGCCCGGACATTTAGTAGTTTTCCTGTTTTCACAGGAACATTTCATGTGTTTTCTGGAGATCTCTGATCATATATCACGGCGTAACAACACTGATTAACTCGAGACCTCAAGGAAAACATCTACAAAAACGCTTCATTTAAATCAGTTAATTAACAATATTTACATCAAGGTTCTCATCTTCAGATATTTAAAGATGTTTGTGAAGCACATCAAAGATGAGGACTTCACACTAAAGCTCAAACCTTTAAAAATGTTTCTTCAGATTTGTTCAAATCCAAATGTTTTCTGAGTTTATTCTCATTTCAAAATAAAAGTCAAAAGGTTGACGCGGAGTTCAGCTCCCGATGATGTGAAACTTGATTGTACTGGGGCAACGTTTCCACACACATATTAATCACTGATGTAGTCTTGTTATCGTAGGCTGCATGAATATGTGGAAAGTTTTGTTAGATGAGCAGCAGAACGGTGGTAAGAGTTTAAAGTCTTTGAGGACTCTGCGTCCCCAACATCATGAACTCCATCAAGAAATACAGACAAAGCTCAGACTCATTCCTGATTTTATCTGGAGGCCGTTTGATCTGAGAGGACCACAGAGAGAGGAGCAGCGTGAGGAGGCCTAAAGAGGAGCAGCATGAGGAGGACCACAGAGAGAGGAGCAGCGTGAGGAGGCCTAAAGAGGAGCAGCGTGAGGAGGTGCTGAGGCCTAAAGAGTAGCAGCATGAGGAGGTGCTGAGGCCTAAAGAGTAGCAGCATGAGGAGGTGCTGAGGCCTAAAGAGGAGCAGCATGAGGAGGTGCTGAGGCCTAAAGAGTAGCAGCATGAGGAGGTGCTGAGGCCTAAAGAGGAGCAGCGTGAGGAGGCCTAAAGAGGAGCAGCGTGAGGAGGCCTAAAGAGGAGCAGCATGAGGAGGACCACAGAGAGAGGAGCAGCATGAGGAGGTGCTGAGGCCTAAAGAGGAGCAGAGGATCTGACCTCCTGTTACAATGCAGACTTTACAATAATAATGTCACACACACGCGCGCGCGCAAGCGCACGCACACGCACACGCACACACATCAGACTCAGAGCATCCCGCCACTTTCTACATGAACGAGTTCGTCTGCGGAAAATGACCAGGACAGAGCAGAACAATGGAGTCCAGCACAAAGGGACACGGGACACACACACACACACACACACACACACACACACACACTCACACACACACACACACTCACACACACACACACTCACACTCACACACACACACACACACTCACACACACACACACACACTCACACACACACACACTCACACACACACACACACACACACACACACACACACACACACACACACACACACACACACACACAGCAGGGAGGCTGTCTGAGCGGGTTTGAATCAGAGCAGTTCGTTATTCGTTAAGAGGAAAAAAAAGGTCTACATGTTTAAAGTCGGAGGTCACAAACAGAAGTTTAAAGAATAAATATAATGAGACTTTATCTTCAAATCTCAAACACTCCTTTTCTCTGCTCCTCTCATCCAACTTCAACTGAACCCAAAGTTTTCTAACTGCAGGAAACTTGTGAGAGTGAGAGCTGCGCAGCCCGGAGCGCACCGGACCGGGGCTCTGAAGGACTCTACCGGGGCTCTGAAGGTGCTCTACCGGAGCTCTTACGGGCCCTACCGGGGCTCTGAAGGTGCTCTACCGGGGCTCTGAAGGTGCTCTACCGGGGCTGTGGGAGCTCAGGCGGGCTCTGACGGGAATTACCGGAGCTCTGTGCGCGTAAAAAAAAAGGGAAAAGTTATAAAGAGAAGAGGAAAAAGTTTGACTCACCTGGAAAGTTTGAGAGGAGGAGAAGAAGAAGAAGTAGAGGGTCCGTCTGTCTCTCTCTCTCTCTCTCTCTCTCTCTCTCTTTCTCTCTCTCTCTGTCGCTCGCTCTCTGTGCTGGAGCTCAAATCCAAAGTTCGGGACCAGGAGGGAAACTGAGCTCAACATCTCAAAGCTCCTTATAAGAGTCCCGTCAGAGGAGCGGTCACATGACCTCTACGTCATCACCAACCTGAGCCGCCTGTCCGCCTCTCTTCTGTCTGTCTCTCTGTCCTCCCCGCACACACACACACACACACACACACACACACACACACACACAGGCAGAGAGACATGAAGGCAGTCAGCGCAGAAGTTGACTTCACTTTTTCTCCTCCTCTCAAACTTTTCAGGAGTTTTTAGAGTCTCCGATGTGACGTCAGAGCTCTTTAAAGAAGAGTCTTTAAAGACAAACTTAAAGGGTTCAGCTCTGTAGATGTGAGCGCAGGAGGGGAGACCAGGGACGCCTTTAACATATTACTGCACATGCTCAGTTAGATCGTTTAGTTCCCAGGAGGACAACAGGCACTTCACAACATCTGCTGCTGCATTAAGTCTAAACAAATTCAATTAAAGTTTATTCTAAGTTTTGAGCAACTTGTACATGAAAGTCAAATAAACACAGAGAAGTACATACACAACATTAGAAACATTAATATTATTATTATTGAAGAGATATTTTCTCTTCCTGTCCTCGACCGAGATGAGTCTGAACATTTTAAGTAATGTGCAAACAGAGCGCTAAAGAGGGGCTTAAGGCTTTTTTTAACTCACAGAACAAATCTCATAAATATGACGCTGGATTGTTTTAATAAAGGTGACTCTGACGTGTCTGGAAGTGGAGAAGAAGCTTCATTTCTAAAATGTGTTTAGGTTGTGTTGAAACAGTACGGTGCAGAGTGGTTTGAATTCTTCACTTCAAATCAATCTGATGAACTTCATAATGTGATAATAAATGACCAGACTTCTTATCTGCTTTAAAAGAACGTATACAAAGTTATACAGATGTTTTATATCTGTATACGTTTTCTTTATATCATCAATCAATCATTATAGGTAAAGCATCAATTCATAACACGAGAGACGCTTTACTAAAGATCAGATGTGATAATATGAAGGAAGGATTTCTCCTTTGTGTTCCTCTAGTTCCTGTTGTCCACTCTTTCTCTCCGCTGAGGTCGGAGGTCGGAGCAGGTCGTGTATGAATGAGGATGGTGGTGGTTGTTAACAGTAACAACATATAAATCTATTTTAGGATAATTTACAGACGGAGACTTCTGTCCGTACTCTTTGTCCGTATTTCTGCACGTTTTCTGGAAGCTTATGGAAAAGATGTAAATGTTGGGTCAGCATCAACAGAGTAGCCAACAGTGTTATGAACTATACACATGATGTTCTCTTGAGCACAGATAACAACAGAACAGCTGGGCGGAGATCGGACAGGAACTGAAGGGCGGCTGAGTGAAGGTCTGACAGCGCCCTCTAGTGGATGGAACAGCCATCCAAGCGTAAAGGAGATGTGGGAGTGTATGTAAATGGTAAATGGACTTGAGCTTATATAGTGCTTTTCTAGTCTTCCAACTACTTAAAGTGTTTTTACACCACATGTCACACCCACCCATTCACAGCCTTTCACACACTGATGGTAGTGATGTAGTATCTATGTAGTATCATCCATGAGAAGTAACCACCACTGAAGCAGCGGGAGCAA
>NC_083623.1:30104503-30109503 GCF_963584025.1 Labrus mixtus
ATGTGAATATGTCTCTCTATGATAAAAAAAACATATGATCAAAAAAATAAAAAAAGCTTACAGCATCTGGTATTCCCAGGCGGTCTCCCATTCAAGTACTAACCAGGCCCGACCGAGCCGAGCAGCACCTGAGCAGAGCAGCGAGCAGCACCTGAGCAGAGCAGCGAGCAGCACCTGAGCAGAGCAGCGAGCAGCACCTGAGCAGAGCAGCGAGCAGCACCTGAGCAGAGCAGCGAGCAGCACCTGAGCAGAGCAGCGTACTACGGTGAGCGTATTGCATAATTGCTTGTTCTGTTCTCCTCTGCACTGTGTTACTGTGTACCTACTCTTAGCTTAGCCTAGCAGTTAGCTTTACAATGGCTTCTTTTTCTGTCTCTCCCTCTCCTGCTCTCTCCTGCTCTACGTGTCAGATGTTAAGTTATTCCTCGTCCTCCTTTAGTGATAATGATACTTGTAAGAAATGTAGTTTATTTTTAGCTTTGGAGGCGAGGGTGTCTGAGTTAGAGAGACGGCTCCGCACCATTGAGTCGGAGTCATCGTATGCAGCAGTAGTTAGCCAGCCACCTGTAGCAGGTGCGGGCCGACATAGCTTGGCTTCCCCCCCGGTAACTCCCGAGCAGCCGGGAGGCAGTGGCTGGGTTACTGTCCGAGGGAAGCATAGTCGAAAATCGAAGCACACGGTTCCCCACCAACCACTTCACGTTTCAAACAAATTTTCCCCACTCAGCGACACACCCGCTGAGAATAAAACTCTGATTATTGGAGACTACATAGTCCGAAACGTGAAGCTAGCGAAGTCAGCGGGCATAGTTAGGTGTATACCCGGGGCCAGAGCGGGCGACATCGCATCTCATTTAAAGTTGCTGACAAAGACTAAAGGTAGATTTGATACAATCGTAATTCATGTCGGCACAAATGACTCCCGACTACGCCAGTCGGAAGTCACTAAGGTTAATGTGGAGTCGGTGTGTACTTTTGCTAAGACGATGTCGGACTCCGTAGTGTTCTCTGGACCCCTCCCAAATCAGACCAGTGATGACATGTATAGCCGCATGTCATCACTCAACCGCTGGCTGTCGAGGTGGTGTCCAGCACACGATGTGGGCTTCATAGATAACTGGCAGTCTTTTTGGGGAAAACCTGGTCTGCTAGCTAGAGACGGCATCCATCCCACTTTGGACGGTGCAGCTCTATTATCTAGAAACATAGCAGAGGTTATTAGTCCAAAACCCTGACAACAACTCAGAGTTCAGACCAGGAGGCAGAGCTGCAGTCTTACACACTTCTCTGCGCCTCCCTTAGATCTGTCTCCCAGTCACTATAGCTGTAATTCTGAATCGAACTGTAGTTATACTATAGGTACTGTGTCTGTCCCCCGGCCCAAACGCGTTTTTATAAGTCATCCAAACGGCGTGAATCATCAGAATCTGATTAGAATCAAAACTACGAATACGATTTTGCTACAAGATCGGAGGATTCACTGCGGACTTTTGAACATTAGGTCCTTAGCATCCAAGTCTCTTTTAGTGAGTGATCTGATATCAGATCAGCACATTGATTTACTTTTTTTGACTGAAACCTGGCTGTGTCGAGATGAATATGTTAGTTTGAATGAATCCACTCCTCCCAGTCATTTTAATACTCATATACCTCGAGACACCGGACGAGGTGGTGGAGTAGCAGCTATTTTTAATTCCAGTCTTTTAGTTAACCCTCGACCAAAGCTGAATTTTTCTTCTTTTGAAAGCCTTGTTCTTAGTCTTCCACATCCAGTCTCAAGAACCTTTCAGCCAGTTCTAGTTGCTGTAGTTTACCGCCCTCCTGGCCCATATTCTGAGTTTTTATCTGAGTTTGCAGAATTTTTATCAGACTTAGTCCTTAGCAGTGATAGAATAATTGTTGTAGGTGACTTCAATATCCATGTGGATGTTGAAAATGATAGCCTGAGCACAGCTTTCATGTCACTATTAGACTCTATTGGTTTCACCCAGGGTGTAAACGAACCTACTCATCATTTTAACCACACCCTGGATCTTGTTTTAGCTTATGGAATTGAAATCCATAACCTTACAGTTTTCCTAGAAAATCCTCTGCTATCAGACCATTTTTTTATTACATTTGATTTTGTCCTACTAGAATTACCTCTGCCTGGAAGAGGTGTGCTTTCTAGAAGTTTGTCGGATAGTGCTGTGGCTAGATTTAAGGAAGCTATTTCAGCTGTTTTTGATTCAGTACCGTGTTTCAACCCAGTTGGAAACTCTTACGATAGCTTTAGTCCCTCTCAGCTAGATCAGTTTGTTGATAGTGCAGTGGATTCGCTGAGAGTTACTCTGGATTCGATTGCTCCCCTGAAACAGAAGGTTGTCAAGCGGCGGAGAGTGGCTCCATGGTTCAACTCAGAAACCCGTACTCTGAAACAATCATCACGGAATTTTGAAAGAATATGGCGTTCGACCAAAACGGTAGAATCTCGTTTTTTCTGGCAGGATAGTCATAGAAGATATATGAAGGCTCTACGTCACGCCCGAGCTGCCTACTACTCCTCTCTAATCGAGGAAAACAAAGGCAATCCTAGATACCTTTTCAGCACTGTAGCCAGGCTGACAGAGAGTCATGGCTCCATTGAGCCTTGTATTCCTCTAGCCCTCAGCAGTAATGATTTCCTTAGCTTTTTCAACAACAAAGTTCTAGACATCAGAGACAAAATTGGTAACCTCCTGCCCTTACCTGGTGCAGATACGTCTGTTACGGCAGAGACAGTTCCAGGACCAGATATTAGTCTCGACTGTTTTTCTCCAATCGACCTTTCAGAGCTACATTCCATTTTTTCTGCATCGAAACCGTCAACCTGTATTTTGGACCCAATCCCAACCAAGCTGTTTAAGGAAGTCTTTCCCTTAGTTAGCAACTCCATATTAGATATGATCAATATGTCTTTACTGGCAGGCTATGTACCACAGACATTTAAAGTAGCGGTAATCAAACCTCTACTTAAAAAGCCTACTCTGGACTCAGGAACTCTGGCTAACTACAGACCTATATCCAACCTTCCTTTTATCTCGAAGATCCTGGAGAAGGTGGTAGCTAAACAGCTGTGTGACTTTCTCCATGACAACAGTTTATTTGAAGAGTTCCATTCAGGATTTAGAGTCCACCATAGCACTGAGACTGCACTAGTTAGAGTTACAAACGATCTACTTCTAGCCTCAGACAGGGGACTTCTGTCTGTGCTCGTCTTGTTAGATCTTAGTGCTGCTTTTGACACCATTGACCATCGGATCCTGTTGTACAGACTGGAGCATTTGCTTGGAATTACAGGGACTGCTTTAAGTTGGTTTGAATCCTACTTATCAGACCGATCTCAGTTTGTACATGTTAATGATGAGTCCTCTATGCACACTAAAGTTTGCCATGGAGTCCCACAAGGTTCAGTGCTTGGACCAATTCTTTTTACATTATATATGCTTCCTCTGGGAAATATTATGAGGAAACACTCCATACAGTTTCATTGTTATGCAGATGATACTCAGCTTTATGTATCAATGAAGCCCGATGGTACCAGTCAGTTATGTCAGCTAGAAACATGCCTTAAGTACGTTAGGACCTGGATGACCAGAAATGTTTTGCTACTTAACTCAGACAAGACTGAAGTTATTGTGCTAGGCCCTAAGAACCTCAGAGAGACTTTTTCTAGTGATGTGACTGTCCTTAATGACATCAGCCTGGCATCTAGCACCACTGTTAGGAATCTAGGAGTTATTTTTGATCAAGATATGTCTTTTAGCTCTCACATCAGTCAAGTTTCAAGAACAGCCTACTTTCACCTCCGTAATATATCCAAGATCAGGAATATCCTGTCGCAAAGTGATGCAGAAAAACTAGTTCATGCATTTGTTACCTCCAGACTGGATTATTGTAACTCTCTTTTGTCAGGGTGCTCTGGCAAATCTCTAAAGACTCTTCAACGGGTCCAGAATGCTGCAGCTCGTGTACTGACCAGAACCAGGAAATGGGACCACATTACTCCTGTCCTGGCTTCTCTGCACTGGCTCCCTATACAGTCTAGAATAGAATTCAAGATCCTTCTTCTCACCTACAAAGCTCTAAATGGCCAGGCACCATCTTATCTTAAGGAGCTACTAGTGCCGTACTGTCCCTTGAGAGCGTTGCGGTCCCGGAGTGCAGGCCTGCTGGTGGTACCTACAGTCTCCAAGTGTACTATGGGGGGTAAAGCCTTCAGTTATCGGGCTCCTCTCCTCTGGAACCGCCTTCCAGCCGGGGTCCGGGAGGCAGACACAGTCTGTATTTTTAAGATTAGACTTAAAACTTTCCTTTTTGATAAATCTTATAGTTAGGGCTGGTGCTGGTGTAGACCAGCTCTTAGTTATGCTGCTATAGGCTTAGACTACCGGGGGAACTGGCACCTTGAGCTCCTCTCTCTCTCTCTCTCTCTCTCTCTCTCTCTATGCATATACAGTACATCATATTACTGCATGTATCTATCTATAAATCTCAGTCACTAACCACCTACTTTCCTGGGATCTCTTGAGCTCCCCTAGGCTCCTCAAGATCATCGGTTGACGGCTTGCCAGAACAACCCCCACCCCACCACTACCCCCTCCCCACCGGATCGTGGGTTGGCGGCCTGCCAGAACAACCCCCCACACCCCCTCCCCTCCCCACCGGATTGCTGATGGACGGTCTACCTCCCCCCACCCCCTTGCTCTCTATCCCTCTTCCTGCATCTTATCCCATCTCTCCCCCTAATCCTTTCCAAGCCCGGCGCAGTCTAGGCCTGTGAAGACTGTTTCGTCATGAGCCGGGGATCCGGCCGAAGATTTCTGCCTTTTAATAAGGCAGTTTTTTCTTACCACTGTAACTTTTGCTGCTTTGCTAAAGTGCTCATGATGGATAGGCCGGATCTTTGTAACATAGCAATAAGTAAGGTCCTTTACCTGCTTTTTGTAACATAACAATGAGTAAGGTCTTTTACCTGCTCT
>NC_083623.1:30114503-30119503 GCF_963584025.1 Labrus mixtus
AAACATATGATCAAAAAAATTAAAAAGCTTACAGCACCTGGTATTCCCAGGCGGTCTCCCATCCAAGTACTAACCAGGCCCGACCCTGCTTAGCTTCCGAGATCGGACGAGATCAGGCGTGTTCAGGGTGGTTTGGCCGTAAGCCATTATTGTGTGCAGACAGGGGCCTTTTAAAGATGTCATGCCCTTGATTCTGGCTGAATTTTTGGACATGTGAATATGTCTCTATATGATAAAAAAAAACATGATCAAAAAAATGAAAAAGCTTACAGCACCTGGTATTCCCAGGCGGTCTCCCATCCAAGTACTAACCAGGCCCGACCCTGCTTAGCTTCTGAGATCGAACGAGATCGGGCGTGTTCAGGGTGGTATGGCCGTAAGCCATTATTGTCTGCAGACAGGGGCCTTTTAAAGATGTCATGCCCTTGATTCTGGCTGAATTTTTGGACATGTGAATATGTCTCTATATGATAAAAAAAAAACATATGATCAAAAAAATGAAAAAACTTACAGCACCTGGTATTCCCAGGCGGTCTCCCATCCATGTACTAACCAGGCCCTACCCTGCTTAGCTTCCGAGATCGGACGAGATCAGGCGTGTTCAGGGTGGTATGGCCGTAAGCCATTATTGTGTGCAGAAAGGGGCCTTTTAAAGATATCATGCCCTTGATTCTGGCTGAATTTTTGGACATGTGAATATGTCTCTATATGATAAAAAAAAAACATATGATCAAAAAAATGAAAAAGCTTACAGCACCTGGTATTCCCAGGCGGTCTCCCATCCAAGTACTAACCAGGCCCGACCCTGCTTAGCTTCCGAGATCGGACGAGATCAGGCGTGTTCAGGGTGGTTTGGCCGTAAGCCATTATTGTGTGCAGACAGGGGCCTTTTAAAGATGTCATGCCCTTGATTCTGGCTGAATTTTTGGACATGTGAATATGTCTCTATATGATAAAAAAAAACATGATCAAAAAAATGAAAAAGCTTACAGCACCTGGTATTCCCAGGCGGTCTCCCATCCAAGTACTAACCAGGCCCGACCCTGCTTAGCTTCTGAGATCGAACGAGATCGGGCGTGTTCAGGGTGGTATGGC
The DNA here is from genome assembly GCF_963584025.1 of Labrus mixtus. Taxonomy (NCBI): domain Eukaryota; kingdom Metazoa; phylum Chordata; class Actinopteri; order Labriformes; family Labridae; genus Labrus; species Labrus mixtus. The sequence continues at coordinate 30,115,599 of NC_083623.1, forward strand.
CGTAAGCCATTATTGTCTGCAGACAGGGGCCTTTTAAAGATGTCATGCCCTTGATTCTGGCTGAATTTTTGGACATGTGAATATGTCTCTCTATGATAAAAAAAAAACATATGATCAAAAAAATAAAAAAAGCTTACAGCGTCTGGTATTCCCAGGCGGTCTCCCATCCAAGTACTAACCAGGCCCGACGCTGCTTAGCTTCCAAGATCGGACAAGTTCAGGGTGGTATGTCCTTAAGCCATTATTGTGTGCAGAAAGGGGCCTTTTAAAGATGTCATGCCCTTGATTCTGGCTGAATTTTTGGACATGTGAATATGTCTCTATATGATAAAAAAAAAACATATGATCAAAAAAATGAAAAAACTTACAGCACCTGGTATTCCCAGGCGGTCTCCCATCCATGTACTAACCAGGCCCTACCCTGCTTAGCTTCCGAGATCGGACGAGATCAGGCGTGTTCAGGGTGGTATGGCCGTAAGCCATTATTGTGTGCAGACAGGGGCCTTTTAAAGATGTCATGCCCTTGATTCTGGCTGAATTTTTGGACATGTGAATATGTCTCTATATGATAAAAAAAACATATGATCAAAAAAATGAAAAAGCTTACAGCACCTGGTATTCCCAGGCGGTCTCCCATCCAAGTACTAACCAGGCCCGACCCTGCATAGCTTCCGAGATCGGACGAGATCGGGCGTGTTCAGGGTGGTATGGCCGTAAGCCATTATTGTGTGCAGAAAGGGGCCTTTTAAAGATGTCATGCCCTTGATTCTGGCTGAATTTTTGGACATTTGAATATGTCTCTATATGATAAAAAAAACATGTGATCAAAAAAATGAAAAAGCTTACAGCGTCTGGTATTCCCAGGCGGTCTCCCATCCAAGTACTAACCAGGCCCGACCCTGCATAGCTTCCGAGATCGGACGAGATCGGGCGTGTTCAGGGTGGTATGGCCGTAAGCCATTATTGTGTGCAGAAAGGGGCCTTTTAAAGATGTCATGCCCTTGATTCTGGCTGAATTTTTGGACATGTGAATATGTCTCTATATGATAAAAAAAAACATGATCAAAAAAATGAAAAAGCTTACAGCACCTGGTATTCCCAGGCGGTCTCCCATCCAAGTACTAACCAGGCCCGACCCTGCTTAGCTTCTGAGATCGAATGAGATCGGGCGTGTTCAGGGTGGTATGGCCGTAAGCCATTATTGTCTGCAGACAGGGGCCTTTTAAAGATGTCATGCCCTTGATTCTGGCTGAATTTTTGGACATGTGAATATGTCTCTCTATGATAAAAAAAAAACATATGATCAAAAAAATAAAAAAAGCATACAGCGTCTGGTATTCCCAGGCGGTCTCCCATCCAAGTACTAACCAGGCCCGACCCTGCTTAGCTTCCAAGATCGGACGAGTTCAGGGTGGTTTGGCCGTAAGCCATTATTGTGTGCAGAAAGGGGCCTTTTAAAGATGTCATGCCCTTGATTCTGGCTGAATTTTTGGACATGTGAATATGTCTCTATATGATAAAAAAAACATATGATCAAAAAAATGAAAAAGCTTACAGCACCTGGTATTCCTAGGCGGTCTCCCATCCAAGTATTAACCAGGCCCCACCCTGCTTTGCTTCTGAGATCGGGCGTGTTCAGGGTGGTATGGACGTAAGGCATTATTGTGTGCAGAAAGGGGCCTTTTAAAGATATCATGCCCTTGATTCTGGCTGAATTTTTGGACATGTGAATATGTCTCTATATGATAAAAAAAAAACATATGATCAAAAAAATTAAAAAGCTTACAGCACCTGGTATTCCCAGGCGGTCTCCCATCCAAGTACTAACCAGGCCCGACCCTGCTTAGCTTCCGAGATCGGACGAGATCAGGCGTGTTCAGGGTGGTTTGGCCGTAAGCCATTATTGTGTGCAGACAGGGGCCTTTTAAAGATGTCATGCCCTTGATTCTGGCTGAATTTTTGGACATGTGAATATGTCTCTATATGATAAAAAAAAACATGATCAAAAAAATGAAAAAGCTTACAGCCCCTGGTATTCCCAGGCGGTCTCCCATCCAAGTACTAACCAGGCCCGACCCTGCTTAGCTTCTGAGATCGAACGAGATCGGGCGTGTTCAGGGTGGTATGGCCGTAAGCCATTATTGTGTGCAGAAAGGGGCCTTTTAAAGATGTCATGCCCTTGATTCTGGCTGAATTTTTGGACATGTGAATATGTCTCTATATGATAAAAAAAAACATGATCAAAAAAATGAAAAAGCTTACAGCACCTGGTATTCCCAGGCGGTCTCCCATCCAAGTACTAACCAGGCCCGACCCTGCTTAGCTTCTGAGATCGAATGAGATCGGGCGTGTTCAGGGTGGTATGGCCGTAAGCCATTATTGTCTGCAGACAGGGGCCTTTTAAAGATGTCATGCCCTCTATTCTGGCTGAATTTTTGGACATGTGAATATGTCTCTCTATGATAAAAAAAAAACATATGATCAAAAAAATAAAAAAAGCATACAGCGTCTGGTATTCCCAGGCGGTCTCCCATCCAAGTACTAACCAGGCCCGACCCTGCTTAGCTTCCAAGATCGGACGAGTTCAGGGTGGTTTGGCCGTAAGCCATTATTGTGTGCAGAAAGGGGCCTTTTAAAGATGTCATGCCCTTGATTCTGGCTGAATTTTTGGACATGTGAATATGTCTCTATATGATAAAAAAAACATATGATCAAAAAAATGAAAAAGCTTACAGCACCTGGTATTCCTAGGCGGTCTCCCATCGAAGTATTAACCAGGCCCCACCCTGCTTTGCTTCTGAGATCGGGCGTGTTCAGGGTGGTATGGACGTAAGGCATTATTGTGTGCAGAAAGGGGCCTTTTAAAGATATCATGCCCTTGATTCTGGCTGAATTTTTGGACATGTGAATATGTCTCTATATGATAAAAAAAAAACATATGATCAAAAAAATTAAAAAGCTTACAGCACCTGGTATTCCCAGGCGGTCTCCCATCCAAGTACTAACCAGGCCCGACCCTGCTTAGCTTCCGAGATCGGACGAGATCAGGCGTGTTCAGGGTGGTTTGGCTGTAAGCCATTATTGTGTGCAGACAGGGGCCTTTTAAAGATGTCATGCCCTTGATTCTGGCTGAATTTTTGGACATGTGAATATGTCTCTATATGATAAAAAAAAACATGATCAAAAAAATGAAAAAGCTTACAGCACCTGGTATTCCCAGGCGGTCTCCCATCCAAGTACTAACCAGGCCCGACCCTGCTTAGCTTCTGAGATCGAACGAGATCGGGCGTGTTCAGGGTGGTATGGCCGTAAGCCATTATTGTCTGCAGACAGGGGCCTTTTAAAGATGTCATGCCCTCTATTCTGGCTGAATTTTTGGACATGTGAATATGTCTCTCTATGATAAAAAAAAAACATATGATCAAAAAAATAAAAAAAGCATACAGCGTCTGGTATTCCCAGGCGGTCTCCCATCCAAGTACTAACCAGGCCCGACCCTGCTTAGCTTCCAAGATCGGACGAGTTCAGGGTGGTTTGGCCGTAAGCCATTATTGTGTGCAGAAAGGGGCCTTTTAAAGATGTCATGCCCTTGATTCTGGTTGAATTTTTGGACATGTGAATATGTCTCTATATGATAAAAAAAACATATGATCAAAAAAATGAAAAAGCTTACAGCACCTGGTATTCCTAGGCGGTCTCCCATCGAAGTATTAACCAGGCCCCACCCTGCTTTGCTTCTGAGATCGGGCGTGTTCAGGGTGGTATGGACGTAAGGCATTATTGTGTGCAGAAAGGGGCCTTTTAAAGATATCATGCCCTTGATTCTGGCTGAATTTTTGGACATGTGAATATGTCTCTATATGATAAAAAAAAAACATATGATCAAAAAAATTAAAAAGCTTACA
>NC_083623.1:30132003-30144503 GCF_963584025.1 Labrus mixtus
TGTGCAGAAAGGGGCCTTTTAAAGATGTCATGCCCTTGATTCTGGCTGAATTTTTGGACATGTGAATATGTCTCTATATGATAAAAAAAAACATATGATCAAAAAAATGAAAAAGCTTACAGCACCTGGTATTCCCAGGTGGTCTCCCATCTAAGTACTAACCAGGCCCGACCCTGCTTAGCTTCCGAGATCTGACGAGTTCAGGGTGGTATGTCCGTAAGCCATTATTGTGTGCAGAAATGGGCCTTAAAGATGTCATTCCCTTGATTCTGGCTGAATTGTTGGACATGTGAATATGTCTCTCTATGATAAAAAAAAAACACATGATCAAAAAAATGAAAAAGCTTACAGCACCTGGTATTCCTAGGCGGTCTCCCATCCAAGTACTAACCAGGCCTGACCTTGCTTAGCTTCCGAGATCGGGCGTGTTCAGGGTGGTATGGCCGTAAGCCATTATTGTGTGCAGACAGGGGCCTTTTAAAGATGTCATGCCCTTGATTCTGGCAGAATTTTTGGACATTTGAATATGTCTCTATATGATAAAAAAAACATATGATCAAAAAAAATGAAAAAGCTTACAGCACCTGGTATTCCCAGGCGGTCTCCCATCCAAGTACTAACCAGGCCCGACCCTGCTTAGCTTCCGAGATCAGACAAGATCGGGCGTGTTCAGGGTGGTATGGCCGTAAGCCATTATTGTATGCAGAAAGGGGCCTTTTAAAGATGTCATGCCCTTGATTCTGGCTGAATTTTTGGACATGTGAATATGTCTCTATATGATAAAAAAAAAAACATATGATCAAAAAAATGAAAAAACTTACAGCACCTGGTATTCCCAGGCGGTCTCCCATCCAAGAACCAAACAGGCCCGACCCTGCTTAGCTTCCGAGATCGGACGAGATCGGGCGTGTTCAGGGTGGTACGGCCGTAAGCCATTATTGTGTGCAGAAAGGGGCCTTTTAAAGATGTCATGCCCTTGATTCTGGCTGAATTTTTGGACATGTGAATATGTCTCTATATGATAAAAAAAAACATATGATCAAACAAAATGAAAAAGCTTACAGCACCTGGTATTCCCAGGCGGTCTCCCATCCAAGTACTAACCAGGCCCGACCCTGCTTAGCTTCTGAGATCGGACGAGATCGGGTGTGTTCAGGGTGGTATGGCTGTAAGCCATTATTGTGTGCAGAAAGGGGCCTTTTAAAGATGTTATGCCCTTGATTCTGGCTGAATTTTTGGACATGTGAATATGTCTCTATATGATAAAATAAAACATATGATCAAAAAAATGAAAAAGCTTACAGCACCTGGTATTCCCAGGCGGTCTCCCATCCAAGTACTAACCAGGCCTGACCTTGCTTAGCTTCCGAGATCGGGCATGTTCAGGGTGGTATGGCCGTAAGCCATTATTGTGTGCAGATAGGGGCCTTTTAAAGATGTCATGCCCTTGATTCTGGATGAATTTTTGGACATGTGAATATGTCTCTATATGATAAAAAAAACATATGATAAAAAAAAATGAAAAAGCTTACAGCACCTGGTATTCCCAGGCCGTCTCCCATCCAAGTACTAACCAGGCCCGACCCTGCTTAGCTTCCGAGATCAGACGAGATCAGGCGTGTTCAGGGTGGTATGGCCGTAAGCCATTATTGTATGCAGAAAGGGGCCTTTTAAAGATGTCATGCCCTTGATTCTGGCTGAATTTTTGGACATGTGAATATGTCTCTATATGATAAAAAAAAAACATATGATCAAAAAAATGAAAAAACTTACAGCGTCTGGTATTCCCAGGCGGTCTCCCATCCAAGTACTATCCAGGCACGACCCTACTTAGTTTCCGAGATCGGACGAGATCGGGCGTGTTAAGGGTGGTATGGCCGTAAGCTGTTATTGTGTGCAGAAAGGGGCCTTTTAAAGATGTCATGCCCTTGATTCTGGCTGAATTTTTGGACATGTGAATATGTCTCTATATGATAAAAAAAAAACATATGATCAAAAAAATGAAAAATCTTACAGCACCTGGTATTCCCAGGCGGTCTCCCATCCAGGTACTAACCAGGCCCTACCCTGCTTAGCTTCCGAGATCGGACGAGATCAGGCGTGTTCAGGGTGGTATGGCCATAAGCCATTATTGTGTGCAGACAGGGGCCTTTTAAAGATGTCATGCCCTTGATTCTGGCTGAATTTTTGGACATGTGAATATGTCTCTATATGATCAAAAAAAACATATGATCAAAAAAATGAAAATGCTTACAGCACCTGGTATTCCCAGGTGGTCTCCCATCCAAGTACTATCCAGGCCCGACCCTGCTTAGCTTCCGAGATCGGACGAGATCGGGCGTGTTCAGGGTGGTATGGCTGTAAGCCATTATTGTGTGCAGACAGGGGCCTTTTAAAGATGTCATGCCCTTGATTCTGGCTGAATTTGTGGACATGTGAATATGTCTCTCTATGATAAAAAAAACATATGATCAAAAAAATAAAAAAGCTTACAGCATCTGGTATTCCCAGGCGGTCCCCCATTCAAGTACTAACCAGGCCCGACCCTGCTTAGCTTCCGAGATGGGACGAGATCGGGCGTGTTACGGGTGGTATGGCCGTAAGCCATTATTGTATGCAGAAAGGGGCCTTTTAAAGATGTCATGCCCTTGATTCTGGCTGAATTTTTGGACATGTGAATATGTCTCTATATGATAAAAAAAAAACATATGATCAAAAAAATGAAAAAACTTACAGCACCTGGTATTCCCAGGCGGTCTCCCATCCAAGTACTAACCAGGCCCGACCCTGCATAGCTTCCGAGATCGGACGAGATCGGGCGTGTTCAGGGTGGTATGGCCGTAAGCCATTATTGTGTGCAGAAAGGGGCCTTTTAAAGATGTCATGCCCTTGATTCTGGCTAAATTTTTGGACATGTGAATATGTCTCTATATGATAAAAAAAAAACATATGATCAAAAAAATGAAAAAGCTTATAGCACCTGGTATTCCCAGGCGGTCTCCCATCCAAGTATTAACCAGGCCCGACCCTGCTTAGCTTCCGAGATCAGACGAGATCGGGCGTGTTCAGGGTGGTATGGCCATAAGTCATTATTGTGTGCAGACAGGGGCCTTTTAAAGATGTCATGCCCTTGATTCTGGCTGAATTTTTGGACATGTGAATATGTCTCTATATGATAAAAAAAAAAACATATGATCAAAAAAATGAAGAAGCTTACAGCACCTGGTATTCCCAGGCTGTCTCCCATCCAAGTACTAACCAGGCCCGACCCTGCTTACCTTCTGAGATCGGACGAGTTCAGGGTTGTATGGCCGTAAGCCATTATTGTGTGCAGAAAGGGGCCTTTTAAAGATGTCATGCCCTTGATTCTGGCTGAATTTTTGGACATGTGAATATGTCTCTATATGATAAAAAAAAACATATGATCAAAAAAATGAAAAAGCTTACAGCACCTGGTATTCCCAGGCGGTCTCCCATCTAAGTACTAACCAGGCCCGACCCTGCTTAGCGTCCGAGATCGGACGAGTTCAGGGTGGTATGTCCGTAAGCCATTATTGTGTGCAGAAATGGGCCTTAAAGATGTCATTCCCTTGATTCTGGCTGAATTGTTGGACATGTGAATATGTCTCTCTATGATAAAAAAAAAACACATGATCAAAAAAATGAAAAAGCTTACAGCACCTGGTATTCCTAGGCGGTCTCCCATCCAAGTACTAACCAGGCCTGACCTTGCTTAGCTTCCGAGATCGGGCGTGTTCAGGGTGGTATGGCCGTAAGCCATTATTGTGTGCAGATAGGGGCCTTTTAAAGATGTCATGCCCTTGATTCTGGCAGAATTTTTGGACATTTGAATATGTCTCTATATGATAAAAAAAAACATATGATCAAAAAAAATGAAAAAGCTTACAGCACCTGGTATTCCCAGGCGGTCTCCCATCCAAGTACTAACCAGGCCCGACCCTGCTTAGCTTCCGAGATCAGACGAGAGCGGGCGTGTTCAGGGTGGTATGGCCGTAAGCCATTATTGTATGCAGAAAGGGGCCTTTTAAAGATGTCATGCCCTTGATTCTGGCTGAATTTTTGGACATGTGAATATGTCTCTATATGATAAAAAAAAAAACATATGATCAAAAAAATGAAAAAACTTACAGCACCTGGTATTCCCAGGCGGTCTCCCATCCAAGTACTAACCAGGCCCGACCCTGCTTAGCTTCCGAGATCAGACGAGATCGGGCGTGTTCAGGGTGGTATGGCCGTAAGCAATTATTGTGTGCAGACAGGGGCCTTTTAAAGATGTCATGCCCTTGATTCTGCCTGAATTTTTGGACATGTGAATATGTCTCTATATGATAAAAAAAAAACATATGATCAAAAAAAATGAAAAAGCTTACAGCACCTGGTATTCCCAGGCGGTCTCCCATCCAAGTAATAACCAGGCCCGACTCTGCTTAGCTTCCAATATCGGACGAGTTCAGGGTGGTATGGCCGTAAGCCATTATTGTGTGCAGACAGGGGCCATTTAAACATGTCATGCCCTTGATTCTGCCTGAATTTTTGGACATGTGAATATGTCTCTCTATGATAAAAAAAAAAAACATGTGATCAAAAAAATGAAAAAGCTTACAGCACATGGTATTCCCAGGCTGTCTCCCATCCAAGTACTATCCAGGCCCGACCCTGCTTAGTTTCTGAGATCAGACAAGATCGGGCGTGTTCAGGGTGGTATGGCCGTAAGCCATTATTGTGTGCAGACAGGGGCCTTTTAAACATGTCATGCCCTTGATTCTGCCTGAATTTTTGGACATGTGAATATGTCTCTATATGATAAAAAAAAAAAACATATGATCAAAAAAATGAAAAAGCTTACAGCACATGGTATTCCCAGGCGGTCTCCCATCCAAGTACTAACCAGGCCCGACCCTGCTTAGTTTCTGAGATCAGACAAGATCGGGCGTGTTCAGGGTGGTATGGCCGTAAGCCATTATTGTGTGCAGACAGGGGCCTTTTAAACATGTCATGCCCTTGATTCTGCCTGAATTTTTGTACATGTGATTATGTCTCCATATGATAAAAAAAAAAAACATATGATCAAAAAAATGAAAAAGCTTACAGCACCTGGTATTCCCAGGCGGTCTCCCATCCAAGTACTAACCAGACCCGACACTGCTTAGCTTCCGAGATCGGACAAGTTCAGGGTGGTATGGCCTTAAGCCATTATTGTGTGCAGAAAGGGGCCTTTTAAAGATGTCATGCCCTTGATTCTGGCTGAATTTTTGGACATGTGAATATGTCTCTATATGATCAAAAAAAACATATGATCAAAAAAATGAAGAAGCTTACAGCACCTGGTATTCCCAGGCTGTCTCCCATCCAAGTACTAACCAGGCCCGACCCTGCTTACCTTCTGAGATCGGACGAGTTCAGGGTTGTATGGCCGTAAGCCATTATTGTGTGCAGAAAGGGGCCTTTTAAAGATGTCATGCCCTTGATTCTGGCTGAATTTTTGGACATGTGAATATGTCTCTATATGATAAAAAAAAACAAATGATCAAAAAAATGAAAAATTTTACAGCACCTGGTATTCCCAGGCGGTCTCCCATCTAAGTTCTAACCAGGCCCGACCCTGCTTAGCGTCCGAGATCGGACGAGTTCAGGGTGGTATGTCCGTAAGCCATTATTGTGTGCAGAAATGGGCCTTAAAGATGTCATTCCCTTGATTCTGGCTGAATTGTTGGACATGTGAATATGTCTCTCTATGATAAAAAAAAAACACATGATCAAAAAAATGAAAAAGCTTACAGCACCTGGTATTCCTAGGCGGTCTCCCATCCAAGTACTAACCAGGCCTGACCTTGCTTAGCTTCCGAGATCGGGCGTGTTCAGGGTGGTATGGCCGTAAGCCATTATTGTGTGCAGACAGGGGCCTTTTAAAGATGTCATGCCCTTGATTCTGGCAGAATTTTTGGACATTTGAATATGTCTCTATATGATAAAAAAAACATATGATCAAAAAAAATGAAAAAGCTTACAGCACCTGGTATTCCCAGGCGGTCTCCCATCCAAGTACTAACCAGGCCCGACCCTGCTTAGCTTCCGAGATCAGACGAGAGCGGGCGTGTTCAGGGTGGTATGGCCGTAAGCCATTATTGTGTGCAGACAGGGGCCTTTTAAACATGTCATGCCCTTGATTCTGCCTGAATTTTTGGACATGTGAATATGTCTCTATATGATAAAAAAAAAAAACATATGATCAAAAAAAATGAAAAAGCTTACAGCACCTGGTATTCCCAGGCGGTCTCCCATCCAAGTAATAACCAGGCCCGACTCTGCTTAGCTTCCAATATCGGACGAGTTCAGGGTGGTATGGCCGTAAGCCATTATTGTGTGCAGACAGGGGCCATTTAAACATGTCATGCCCTTGATTCTGCCTGAATTTTTGGACATGTGAATATGTCTCTCTATGATAAAAAAAAAACATATGATCAAAAAAATGAAAAAGCTTACAGCACCTGGTATTCCCAGGCGGTCTCCCATCCAAGTACTAACCAGGCCCGACCCTGCTTAGTTTCTGAGATCAGACAAGATCGGGCGTGTTCAGGGTGGTATGGCCGTAAGCCATTATTGTGTGCAGACAGGGGCCTTTTAAACATGTCATGCCCTTGATTCTGCCTGAATTTTTGTACATGTGATTATGTCTCCATATGATAAAAAAAAAAACATATGATCAAAAAAATGAAAAAGCTTACAGCACCTGGTATTCCCAGGCGGTCTCCCATCCAAGTACTAACCAGACCCGACACTGCTTAGCTTCCGAGATCGGACAAGTTCAGGGTGGTATGGCCTTAAGCCATTATTGTGTTCAGAAAGGGGCCTTTTAAAGATGTCATGCCCTATATTCTGGCTGAATTTTTGGACATGTGAATATGTCTCCATATGATAAAAAAAAAAACATATGATCAAAAAAATGAAAAAGCTTACAGCACCTGGTATTCCCAGGCGGTCTCCCATCCAAGTACTAACCAGACCCGACACTGCTTAGCTTCCGAGATCGGACGAGTTCAGGGTGGTATGGCCTTAAGCCATTATTGTGTGCAGAAAGGGGCCTTTTAAAGATGTCATTCCCTTGATTCTGGCTGAATTTTTGGACATGTGAATATGTCTCCATATGATAAAAAAAAAACATATGATTAAAAAAATGAAAAAGCTTGCAGCACCTGGTATTCCCAGGCGGTCTCCCATCCAAGTCCTAACCAGGCCCCACCATGCTTACCTTCCGAGATCGGATGAGTTCAGGGTTGTATGGCCGTAAGCCATTATTGTGTGCAGAAAGGGGCCTTTTAAAGATGTCATGCCCTTGATTCTGGCTGAATTTTTGGACATGTGAATATGTCTCTATATGATAAAAAAAAAACATATGATCAAAAAAAATGAAAAAGCTTACAGCACCTGGTATTCCCAGGCGGTCTCCCATCCAAGTAATAACCAGGCCCGACTCTGCTTAGCTTCCAATATCGGACGAGTTCAGGGTGGTATGGCCGTAAGCCATTATTGTGTGCAGACAGGGGCCATTTAAACATGTCATGCCCTTGATTCTGGCTGAATTTTTGGACATGTGAATATGTCTCTCTATGATAAAAAAAAAACATATGATCAAAAAAATGAAAAAACTTACAGCACCTGGTATTCCCAGGCGGTCTCCCATCCAAGTACTAACCAGGCCCGACCCTGCTTAGTTTCTGAGATCAGACAAGATCGGGCGTGTTCAGGGTGGTATGGCCGTAAGCCATTATTGTGTGCAGACAGGGGCCTTTTAAACATGTCATGCCCTTGATTCTGCCTGAATTTTTGGACATGTGAATATGTCTCTATATGATAAAAAAAAAAAACATATGATCAAAAAAATGAAAAAGCTTACAGCACATGGTATTCCCAGGTGGTCTCCCATCCAAGTAATAACCAGGCCCGACCCTGCTTAGTTTCCAAGATCGGACGAGATCGGGCTTGTTCAGGGTGGTATGGCCGTAAGCCATTATTGTGTGCAGAAAGGGGCCGTTTAAAGATGTCATGCCCTTGATTCTGGCTGAATTTTTGTACATGTGAATATGTCTCCATATGATAAAAAAAAAAACATATGATCAAAAAAATGAAAAAGCTTACAGCACCTGGTATTCCCAGGCTGTCTCCCACCCAAGTACTAACCAGACCCGACACTGCTTAGCTTCCGAGATCGGACAAGTTTTTTTTTTTTTATCTTTTATTATCAAAATTACAAAAACATTTATAATTCTTTCACATCATTTACAACAAATGCTATTATAATACATACACCCTCTAAATTAAACCTCCCCTCTGACGCAAACGGCACCCTAAAAACAATAAAAACATAGCATCAGAAAAAAAAACTCAAATCACCCCTGATACCCCCAACTCATGACAACTCTTCTGAGTCCCTCCCCCAAAGCAAACACCCCTCTGAAAACAAACCACAAAAACATACAAAAACCCCACAGTATTCTCAAAAAACCACTGAGAAAAAAAAACCCAAATCAAATCACCCATTTTCCCCATGACCAAAAAAGAAGCCCTCGTACCAAAAAAACCAAAAACAAAATAATTTAGACATCCCACATAATTCCCTCCTCGTTTACTCTACACACATTCGCACCTTCCACAAACATTCTCACAAACTCACTCTCATTCGCTATGTACAGTAATTTAAGATGTGCTTTCCATTCATTCACAAACATTCTCCACACATTCATTTTCTTACTTTCATACAGTGCATAATTCCTCCTGTTAAAAACTGCTTTTCTTGCAAAAGCCAAAATTATATTCATTACATTGTGATTTTTTTGTTTTGTTCCCACCCCCAACAACACCGACAATTCCCACCCCCTTTCATTCCAACACTCATTCTTACTGCATTTCCTCAACATTTCTCTTATTTTTCCCCAAAAATAAACCAATTCCCCACACGTAACAAACAAATGTATTAAATCCTCATCCGTACTTTCACATACACAACACTTTCTTTCATACCTCTCCTTATGGATCTGATGCAGGACGATGCAGGTGAAGATCCTCCTGTGCCTCAGTTTGAAATCTAGGTCAAATATTGCATGTGGTGTATGCGGAATGTTAATGTTCTTCCATATCATGTTGCTTGTTATGTCCGGGTATGTGTCTGTCCATTTTACTTCGGATGTGGGTTTCTGTATTCTATGTGTGATTGCGCACCTATACCAAATTTTTGTAGTGACATCTATAATGTTGTGTTTCTTCTCCCCTAGGCACAGGGAGATCCCCCCCACATCGTCCTGCATCACTCCCTCCTTCTCTTTGATTAATTTTTCCCATTCGCTCGACAAAGACAATTTTACATTTGCAAACACTCCCTCAATCACATCCTTTCTGCACACACACCCTTTATTTTTTAAACCCCTCACCACCATTTGTAAATCAAAATCCCCCCCACAGTTCAGTAAATCCCTTATTCTAATATATCCCGCTTTCGACATAGCTTCACACTTAATTACCCTCTCCCCATTTTTAAAATACGGGCTCGAGAGGAAGGGCAGTCGTAGCACTGACCCTCTCGTTCCGCACTCTGGTACAGTCCAGGATGAAACCTGATACCACGCACTGAGTACTTCCTGGAAAAACCGTGGCAAGTGTTTAAATGAATCCGGGTTATTGATCTGGTACAGGTTGTCCTCGTTGTAGAGTCCAAAACTGCACAGATATTGTTTGAAGTGGTTTTTCCAAACTACGTTCCGGTTCTGGTCCATAAATTTGCCTATCAATTTGACTCTTAGTGCTACTTTTTTTGTAAGTAAATCAATCAAAGCTAGCCCCCCCTGATCTTTAGCCCCTATTATTGTTTTGTGAGCTATACTCGCTGCTTTGTTTTTCCAAATAAAGTCCCTAATGGTCTTTGAAATCTCCTTAAAGGCCCAGTCCGGAAGCGTACAAGTACTCAGCGCATGATTCACTTTGGACAACACGAGAGCATTTGTTACGGCTACCCTTCCTCTCAACAATAGACCCCTCGCTTTCCACAAATTCAATGTTTTTTTTAATTTTACCCACCACCTCTTTCCATGTTACATCATCACATTCATTCTCATTTTTCCCCATATTCACTCCCAACACTTTTCTTCTCTCACACACCGTTTTAAATCCCCACTTATTAACTAGATTGGATTCCTTACCTAGTAACATCATTTCTGACTTATTTTCATTTACTTTTGCCCCAGATGCTCTTTCATAAGTTTGTACATGTTTTAATATCAATTCTATATCCTCCTCTCCTTTTACCATTATATTCACGTCATCTGCATACTGTATTATTTTTACGTTTTCCTTACCTATACCTTTTATGTTTACGTCTTCCGATATCAGTGCTGCCAGCGGCTCTGCTACCAAGCTGTACAACAGCGCTGACATCGGACATCCTTGTCTCACTGACCTTGATATTTTAAAAGAATCAGTTAGTTCCCCGTTACATTTTATCTTGCTTTCCGCTCCTGTATACAACATATTTATCCATTCTCTCATTCTCTCCCCGAATCCAAACTTCTCTAACACCTTCCCCATGAACCCGTGATCTACTCTGTCAAAAGCTTTAGTTAAATCAATCCCTAGCCATATTCCCCCCTCCCCTTCCATATCCCTGACCGTCTGTTTTATTGAAATGATTGAGTCTGCTATGTCTCTGTTTGGTATACTGTATGATTGTGTTTGTTCTATGATTGTTCCTATTACCTCCCTGATTCTATTGGCTATTGTTTTCGCTATGATTTTGTAGTCTGTGTTGAGTAGGCTGATTGGTCTGTAGTTGTCCAGATTTTTATTGTCCCCCTTGTTTTTGTAAAAAATAGTAACCACCCCTTCCCCTAAACTTTTTGGTATATGTTTCACTTTTTCCATATATTTACTCAATTTGTTCACCAAGGGCACCAGCTGCTCTTTGAAAGCTTGGTAGAATTCCGCAGTTAGGCCATCGCTCCCAGGACTTTTGTTTTTGTTTAACCCCTCTAAAGCACTTCTGATTTCTCCCTCTGTAAACTCACAATCACACCACATTTTATCGTCCTCGCTTAGTTTTTTCTTTAAGGCACCCAAAGCTCTGTTCACACTCACGCTATCACACTCCTGTCTCGAAAACAGGCTTTCATAATAGCCCTTTACTATTTCTAAAATTCCCTTTTTATCTGTCACACTTTTACCTGCTTCATTTAATAATTTGTTTATTTCTGTTCTTTTTTGTTTTTGTTTTTCCAGACCTAAAAAAAAGGCTGTACTCCTCTCCCCCTCATACATATATTGTATTTTACTCCTGATGGCTGCACCCCTACTCTTTTTAAGTTCAATCACTCCCAACTGTTCTTTTAAATGTATGTATTTTTCGACACCTACATTATCTACACTGTCAAGCGATGTTATTTCCTCACTTAGTTGTTTTCTCAAATTCTCTTCCTTTCTATTTTCTCTCCACTTTTTCTCTTTACTATAATTGATACACTTTTTTTTAATTCTGACTTTTACACTATCCCACCACACATTCATATCTTCACTCTCATTCCACTCATATCCCACATCATTCAACAATCTTTCCATACTTTTCACAAACATTCCATCATCCAGCAAGCTTGCATTAAAGCACCATATCCCTCCTTTACGTACATTCGTTTCTTTTCTAAACGTGATTTCTATTCCAGCGTGATCGCTCCACATATTAGTTTTATATTCAACTTCTTTAATCCACCTCACTACCTCGCATGTCACCAAAGCATAATCTATTCTAGATTGTTTTAATCTATTTAGTACAATTTGTCTCCTGGAGAACACCCTCTCCCATGGATGTAGCAATCTCCAAATATCAATGCATTGTTTCGTTATCATTATATCTTTAAGTGTCCCCCTGCTCACATCCCCCTTAAACACATTATTTTTTGACACATCGGTGGGTGTCATCGCCACATTAAAGTCACCGATTATTATACAATTCCTTTCCCACCATTTGCTTATTGCAATGAAGAACGTTTTCCTTTCTTTTTCTCCATTCGGTGCATATATATTTATGATTCTTATATTTTTCGTTTCATACACACAGTCTATTACTATTATTCTTCCTTCTTTGTCTCCATAAACCAAATTTACCCCTGTTACCCGACCCGTTTTGACTAAAACCGCCACTCCTCTCGCCCTCGACGTGCCATTGGAGCAGAAAATATGGCCCACAAAGTCTTTTTTTATGTCTTCCACCAGGGAATCATCCCACCTGGTCTCCTGCAGGCACAAAACGTCATTCTGCAAGGAAAGAATCGAATGTCTTTTTTCTTTGTTCCTTAGTCCATTCACGTTAATCGAAAATAAATTAAAGGCCATTATCATAAAAATAAAAACAAAAAAAACGGATTTACAGGGGTTATTGTCAGTCATTATTTGTCCTTACATTTCAATTTTTTCACCAACTTTTTTCGTTGTCCAAGACTTAG
>NC_083623.1:30149503-30164503 GCF_963584025.1 Labrus mixtus
TGTGCAGACAGGGGCCTTTTAAACATGTCATGCCCTTGATTCTGCCTGAATTTTTGGACATGTGAATATGTCTCTATATGATAAAAAAAAAAAACATATGATCAAAAAAATGAAAAAGCTTACAGCACATGGTATTCCCAGGCGGTCTCCCATCCAAGTACTAACCAGGCCCGACCCTGCTTAGTTTCTGAGATCAGACAAGATCGGGCGTGTTCAGGGTGGTATGGCCGTAAGCCATTATTGTGTGCAGACAGGGGCCTTTTAAACATGTCATGCCCTTGATTCTGCCTGAATTTTTGTACATGTGATTATGTCTCCATATGATAAAAAAAAAAAACATATGATCAAAAAAATGAAAAAGCTTACAGCACCTGGTATTCCCAGGCGGTCTCCCATCCAAGTACTAACCAGACCCGACACTGCTTAGCTTCCGAGATCGGACAAGTTCAGGGTGGTATGGCCTTAAGCCATTATTGTGTGCAGAAAGGGGCCTTTTAAAGATGTCATGCCCTTGATTCTGGCTGAATTTTTGGACATGTGAATATGTCTCTATATGATAAAAAAAAACATATGATCAAAAAAATGAAGAAGCTTACAGCACCTGGTATTCCCAGGCTGTCTCCCATCCAAGTACTAACCAGGCCCGACCCTGCTTACCTTCTGAGATCGGACGAGTTCAGGGTTGTATGGCCGTAAGCCATTATTGTGTGCAGAAAGGGGCCTTTTAAAGATGTCATGCCCTTGATTCTGGCTGAATTTTTGGACATGTGAATATGTCTCTATATGATAAAAAAAAACATATGATCAAAAAAATGAAAAAGCTTACAGCACCTGGTATTCCCAGGCGGTCTCCCATCTAAGTACTAACCAGGCCCGACCCTGCTTAGCGTCCGAGATCGGACGAGTTCAGGGTGGTATGTCCGTAAGCCATTATTGTGTGCAGAAATGGGCCTTAAAGATGTCATTCCCTTGATTCTGGCTGAATTGTTGGACATGTGAATATGTCTCTCTATGATAAAAAAAAAACACATGATCAAAAAAATGAAAAAGCTTACAGCACCTGGTATTCCTAGGCGGTCTCCCATCCAAGTACTAACCAGGCCTGACCTTGCTTAGCTTCCGAGATCGGGCGTGTTCAGGGTGGTATGGCCGTAAGCCATTATTGTGTGCAGACAGGGGCCTTTTAAAGATGTCATGCCCTTGATTCTGGCAGAATTTTTGGACATTTGAATATGTCTCTATATGATAAAAAAAACATATGATCAAAAAAAATGAAAAAGCTTACAGCACCTGGTATTCCCAGGCGGTCTCCCATCCAAGTACTAACCAGGCCCGACCCTGCTTAGCTTCCGAGATCAGACGAGAGCGGGCGTGTTCAGGGTGGTATGGCCGTAAGCCATTATTGTATGCAGAAAGGGGCCTTTTAAAGATGTCATGCCCTTGATTCTGGCTGAATTTTTGGACATGTGAATATGTCTCTATATGATAAAAAAAAAAAACAGATGATCAAAAAAAATGAAAAAGCTTACAGCACCTGGTATTCCCAGGCGGTCTCCCATCCAAGTAATAACCAGGCCCGACTCTGCTTAGCTTCCAATATCGGACGAGTTCAGGGTGGTATGGCCGTAAGCCATTATTGTGTGCAGACAGGGGCCATTTAAACATGTCATGCCCTTGATTCTGCCTGAATTTTTGGACATGTGAATATGTCTCTCTATGATAAAAAAAAAACATATGATCAAAAAAATGAAAAAGCTTACAGCACCTGGTATTCCCAGGCGGTCTCCCATCCAAGGACTAACCAGGCCCGACCCTGCTTAGTTTCTGAGATCAGACAAGATCGGGCGTGTTCAGGGTGGTATGGCCGTAAGCCATTATTGTGTGCAGACAGGGGCCTTTTAAACATGTCATGCCCTTGATTCTGCCTGAATTTTTGGACATGTGAATATGTCTCTGTATGATAAAAAAAAAAAACATATGATCAAAAAAATGAAAAAGCTTACAGCACATGGTATTCCCAGGCGGTCTCCCATCCAAGTACTAACCAGGCCCGACCCTGCTTAGTTTCTGAGATCAGACAAGATCGGGCGTGTTCAGGGTGGTATGGCCGTAAGCCATTATTGTGTGCAGACAGGGGCCTTTTAAACATGTCATGCCCTTGATTCTGCCTGAATTTTTGTACATGTGATTATGTCTCCATATGATAAAAAAAGAAACATATGATCAAAAAAATGAAAAAGCTTACAGCACCTGGTATTCCCAGGCGGTCTCCCATCCAAGTACTAACCAGACCCGACACTGCTTAGCTTCCGAGATCGGACAAGTTCAGGGTGGTATGGCCTTAAGCCATTATTGTGTTCAGAAAGGGGCCTTTTAAAGATGTCATGCCCTATATTCTGGCTGAATTTTTGGACATGTGAATATGTCTCCATATGATAAAAAAAAAAACATATGATCAAAAAAATGAAAAAGCTTACAGCACCTGGTATTCCCAGGCGGTCTCCCATCCAAGTACTAACCAGACCCGACACTGCTTAGCTTCCGAGATCGGACGAGTTCAGGGTGGTATGGCCTTAAGCCATTATTGTGTGCAGAAAGGGGCCTTTTAAAGATGTCATTCCCTTGATTCTGGCTGAATTTTTGGACATGTGAATATGTCTCCATATGATAAAAAAAAAACATATGATTAAAAAAATGAAAAAGCTTGCAGCACCTGGTATTCCCAGGCGGTCTCCCATCCAAGTCCTAACCAGGCCCCACCATGCTTACCTTCCGAGATCGGACGAGTTCAGGGTTGTATGGCCGTAAGCCATTATTGTGTGCAGAAAGGGGCCTTTTAAAGATGTCATGCCCTTGATTCTGGCTGAATTTTTGGACATGTGAATATGTCTCTATATGATAAAAAAAAAACATATGATCAAAAAAAATGAAAAAGCTTACAGCACCTGGTATTCCCAGGCGGTCTCCCATCCAAGTAATAACCAGGCCCGACTCTGCTTAGCTTCCAATATCGGACGAGTTCAGGGTGGTATGGCCGTAAGCCATTATTGTGTGCAGACAGGGGCCATTTAAACATGTCATGCCCTTGATTCTGGCTGAATTTTTGGACATGTGAATATGTCTCTCTATGATAAAAAAAAAACATATGATCAAAAAAATGAAAAAGCTTACAGCACCTGGTATTCCCAGGCGGTCTCCCATCCAAGTACTAACCAGGCCCGACCCTGCTTAGTTTCTGAGATCAGACAAGATCGGGCGTGTTCAGGGTGGTATGGCCGTAAGCCATTATTGTGTGCAGACAGGGGCCTTTTAAACATGTCATGCCCTTGATTCTGCCTGAATTTTTGGACATGTGAATATGTCTCTATATGATAAAAAAAAAAAACATATGATCAAAAAAATGAAAAAGCTTACAGCACATGGTATTCCCAGGTGGTCTCCCATCCAAGTAATAACCAGGCCCGACCCTGCTTAGTTTCCAAGATCGGACGAGATCGGGCTTGTTCAGGGTGGTATGGCCGTAAGCCATTATTGTGTGCAGAAAGGGGCCGTTTAAAGATGTCATGCCCTTGATTCTGGCTGAATTTTTGTACATGTGAATATGTCTCCATATGATAAAAAAAAAAACATATGATCAAAAAAATGAAAAAGCTTACAGCACCTGGTATTCCCAGGCTGTCTCCCACCCAAGTACTAACCAGACCCGACACTGCTTAGCTTCCGAGATCGGACAAGTTTTTTTTTTTTTATCTTTTATTATCAAAATTACAAAAACATTTATAATTCTTTCACATCATTTACAACAAATGCTATTATAATACATACACCCTCTAAATTAAACCTCCCCTCTGACGCAAACGGCACCCTAAAAACAATAAAAACATAGCATCAGAAAAAAAAACTCAAATCACCCTGATACCCCCAACTCATGACAACTCTTCTGAGTCCCTCCCCCAAAGCAAACACCCCTCTGAAAACAAACCACAAAAACATACAAAAACCCCACAGTATTCTCAAAAAACCACTGAGAAAAAAAAACCCAAATCAAATCACCCATTTTCCCCATGACCAAAAAAGAAGCCCTCGTACCAAAAAAACCAAAAACAAAATAATTTAGACATCCCACATAATTCCCTCCTCGTTTACTCTACACACATTCGCACCTTCCACAAACATTCTCACAAACTCACTCTCATTCGCTATGTACAGTAATTTAAGATGTGCTTTCCATTCATTCACAAACATTCTCCACACATTCATTTTCTTACTTTCATACAGTGCATAATTCCTCCTGTTAAAAACTGCTTTTCTTGCAAAAGCCAAAATTATATTCATTACATTGTGATTTTTTTGTTTTGTTCCCACCCCCAACAACACCGACAATTCCCACCCCCTTTCATTCCAACACTCATTCTTACTGCATTTCCTCAACATTTCTCTTATTTTTCCCCAAAAATAAACCAATTCCCCACACGTAACAAACAAATGTATTAAATCCTCATCCGTACTTTCACATACACAACACTTTCTTTCATACCTCTCCTTATGGATCTGATGCAGGACGATGCAGGTGAAGATCCTCCTGTGCCTCAGTTTGAAATCTAGGTCAAATATTGCATGTGGTGTATGCGGAATGTTAATGTTCTTCCATATCATGTTGCTTGTTATGTCCGGGTATGTGTCTGTCCATTTTACTTCGGATGTGGGTTTCTGTATTCTATGTGTGATTGCGCACCTATACCAAATTTTTGTAGTGACATCTATAATGTTGTGTTTCTTCTCCCCTAGGCACAGGGAGATCCCCCCCACATCGTCCTGCATCACTCCCTCCTTCTCTTTGATTAATTTTTCCCATTCGCTCGACAAAGACAATTTTACATTTGCAAACACTCCCTCAATCACATCCTTTCTGCACACACACCCTTTATTTTTTAAACCCCTCACCACCATTTGTAAATCAAAATCCCCCCCACAGTTCAGTAAATCCCTTATTCTAATATATCCCGCTTTCGACATAGCTTCACACTTAATTACCCTCTCCCCATTTTTAAAATACGGGCTCGAGAGGAAGGGCAGTCGTAGCACTGACCCTCTCGTTCCGCACTCTGGTACAGTCCAGGATGAAACCTGATACCACGCACTGAGTACTTCCTGGAAAAACCGTGGCAAGTGTTTAAATGAATCCGGGTTATTGATCTGGTACAGGTTGTCCTCGTTGTAGAGTCCAAAACTGCACAGATATTATTTGAAGTGGTTTTTCCAAACTACGTTCCGGTTCTGGTCCATAAATTTGCCTATCAATTTGACTCTTAGTGCTACTTTTTTTGTAAGTAAATCAATCAAAGCTAGCCCCCCCTGATCTTTAGCCCCTATTATTGTTTTGTGAGCTATACTCGCTGCTTTGTTTTTCCAAATAAAGTCCCTAATGGTCTTTGAAATCTCCTTAAAGGCCCAGTCCGGAAGCGTACAAGTACTCAGCGCATGATTCACTTTGGACAACACGAGAGCATTTGTTACGGCTACCCTTCCTCTCAACAATAGACCCCTCGCTTTCCACAAATTCAATGTTTTTTTTAATTTTACCCACCACCTCTTTCCATGTTACATCATCACATTCATTCTCATTTTTCCCCATATTCACTCCCAACACTTTTCTTCTCTCACACACCGTTTTAAATCCCCACTTATTAACTAGATTGGATTCCTTACCTAGTAACATCATTTCTGACTTATTTTCATTTACTTTTGCCCCAGATGCTCTTTCATAAGTTTGTACATGTTTTAATATCAATTCTATATCCTCCTCTCCTTTTACCATTATATTCACGTCATCTGCATACTGTATTATTTTTACGTTTTCCTTACCTATACCTTTTATGTTTACGTCTTCCGATATCAGTGCTGCCAGCGGCTCTGCTACCAAGCTGTACAACAGCGCTGACATCGGACATCCTTGTCTCACTGACCTTGATATTTTAAAAGAATCAGTTAGTTCCCCGTTACATTTTATCTTGCTTTCCGCTCCTGTATACAACATATTTATCCATTCTCTCATTCTCTCCCCGAATCCAAACTTCTCTAACACCTTCCCCATGAACCCGTGATCTACTCTGTCAAAAGCTTTATTTAAATCAATCCCTAGCCATATTCCCCCCTCCCCTTCCATATCCCTGACCGTCTGTTTTATTGAAATGATTGAGTCTGCTATGTCTCTGTTTGGTATACTGTATGATTGTGTTTGTTCTATGATTGTTCCTATTACCTCCCTGATTCTATTGGCTATTGTTTTCGCTATGATTTTGTAGTCTGTGTTGAGTAGGCTGATTGGTCTGTAGTTGTCCAGATTTTTATTGTCCCCCTTGTTTTTGTAAAAAATAGTAACCACCCCTTCCCCTAAACTTTTTGGTATATGTTTCACTTTTTCCATATATTTACTCAATTTGTTCACCAAGGGCACCAGCTGCTCTTTGAAAGCTTGGTAGAATTCCGCAGTTAGGCCATCGCTCCCAGGACTTTTGTTTTTGTTTAACCCCTCTAAAGCACTTCTGATTTCTCCCTCTGTAAACTCACAATCACACCACATTTTATCGTCCTCGCTTAGTTTTTTCTTTAAGGCACCCAAAGCTCTGTTCACACTCACGCTATCACACTCCTGTCTCGAAAACAGGCTTTCATAATAGCCCTTTACTATTTCTAAAATTCCCTTTTTATCTGTCACACTTTTACCTGCTTCATTTAATAATTTGTTTATTTCTGTTCTTTTTTGTTTTTGTTTTTCCAGACCTAAAAAAAAGGCTGTACTCCTCTCCCCCTCATACATATATTGTATTTTACTCCTGATGGCTGCACCCCTACTCTTTTTAAGTTCAATCACTCCCAACTGTTCTTTTAAATGTATGTATTTTTCGACACCTACATTATCTACACTGTCAAGCGATGTTATTTCCTCACTTAGTTGTTTTCTCAAATTCTCTTCCTTTCTATTTTCTCTCCACTTTTTCTCTTTACTATAATTGATACACTTTTTTTTAATTCTGACTTTTACACTATCCCACCACACATTCATATCTTCACTCTCATTCCACTCATATCCCACATCATTCAACAATCTTTCCATACTTTTCACAAACATTCCATCATCCAGCAAGCTTGCATTAAAGCACCATATCCCTCCTTTACGTACATTCGTTTCTTTTCTAAACGTGATTTCTATTCCAGCGTGATCGCTCCACATATTAGTTTTATATTCAACTTCTTTAATCCACCTCACTACCTCGCATGTCACCAAAGCATAATCTATTCTAGATTGTTTTAATCTATTTAGTACAATTTGTCTCCTGGAGAACACCCTCTCCCATGGATGTAGCAATCTCCAAATATCAATGCATTGTTTCGTTATCATTATATCTTTAAGTGTCCCCCTGCTCACATCCCCCTTAAACACATTATTTTTTGACACATCGGTGGGTGTCATCGCCACATTAAAGTCACCGATTATTATACAATTCCTTTCCCACCATTTGCTTATTGCAATGAAGAATGTTTTCCTTTCTTTTTCTCCATTCGGTGCATATACATTTATGATTCTTATATTTTTCGTTTCATACACACAGTCTATTACTATTATTCTTCCTTCTTTGTCTCCATAAACCAAATTTACCCCTGTTACCCGACCCGTTTTGACTAAAACCGCCACTCCTCTCGCCCTCGACGTGCCATTGGAGCAGAAAATATGGCCCACAAAGTCTTTTTTTATGTCTTCCACCAGGGAATCATCCCACCTGGTCTCCTGCAGGCACAAAACGTCATTCTGCAAGGAAAGAATCGCATGTCTTTTTTCTTTGTTCCTTAGTCCATTCACGTTTATCGAAAATAAATTAAAGGCCATTATCATAAAAATAAAAACAAAAAAAACGGATTTACAGGGGTTATTGTCAGTCATTATTTGTCCTTACATTTCAATTTTTTCACCAACTTTTTTCGTTGTCCAAGACTTAGTCTTTTTTGCGCACTCGCCAGTTCACTCACATCCATTTCGCTGTCCGTTTCATTGGGACTGGTGCTTTTACCCGTAGCATTTAGCGTGATTTTTCTCCCTCCCGCCTGTCCAACACCACTCTCAGGCATCTCCCTCCCCTCAGTGCTCATGCTTACCCCCGGGTCTTCTGCCACGTCCCTTCCGTCTCCTTTTTTCCCTCTCTCGCTCGTTTTTCACTGCTTCTGCTGTCCTCCCTCTCCAGCCAGCTCCGGCGTCTCCAGCTCGCACTCTGACGCCCGTTCTCCTCCGCTCTCTCCGCTCTGCTCCATTTCTCCGTCACTGTTCTCGTCTTCTCTGATCTCCTTCCTGCTTGCTCCGATCACCTCCTTCTCCTCCGCCTCCTCCTCGTACACCTCCTCCGCCTCGTCTTCATCCTCGTACACCTCCTCCACCTCGTTCTTGCTTTCCTCTCCGTTCTCACACTCACATTCATTTTCTCTTTTTTTACAGTTTGTGCATTTTGTGCTGTTCGCGCTGCACTCTCGCGCAAAGTGTCCCTGCACCCCACAGTTGTGGCACATAAATTCTGGACACTCTCTCAGGATGTGTCCCGGCTGGATGCACATCCTGCACACTTTTTGTTGTCTATCATGTATTACTCTAAAGTATTCGTTCCCCATCACAGTGTTAAACTTTGTGGAGTAAGGGAGTGACTGTACCTGGTCATTAAATCTGACCCGGACAAACCTCGTTCCGTCAGCTATCATTGTTCCAGGCCACATTCTGCGTTTTATTGGTGATGTCGGTTTCACTCCCCATCCCGTCAGCTTCCAAACTATTTCTTCATCTGTGATATACGCTGGCAGGTTTAAAAAAGACACCACCAGCTCATCATTATTTAGTTCTCTCGCCACGACTCTGGTCTCTCCGATTTTAAATCCATCCAGCAGCCTTTCCTTTCCTTTAATGTTGCTCACCGTCACCTCCAGTTTTTCAGGTCCCAGGGTTCTGCACGCCAGCAGGCCCCCACAGATCATTTTTATGTTGCTCATGACGTGATTTAGAGGAACTTTGTCTCCCACCATTTCAATGTTTAGTGTTAGTTTTCTCTCAAAAGACACTTTTGCTTCCTCTTTTTCTGCTCTCTCGCCACCTCTCCCATTCTCTGCATGCGGAGCAATCAGCCCGCCGCTCCTCTCTCTTCCTCTCTCTCCGTCATCCATTCCGTTCCCTGTTTCATTTGCCGTTTTCATCCGTCCTTTTTGTCCGTCGTTCTTCTCGTTGTCGTTTAATCCATTCCTTTATTTCAGTGCCATGTTTGTTTGTTCACGTTGTTGTCCGTTCTCTTTTCCTTTTTCCATCTCTCCAGTCCGTGGTCCTGTCATCTTTGTGATCCGTCCGTGTGAGTTTGCTCGCGACATACGAGCAAACATTCACAAAAAACAAAAATTCTTCACAAAATTGTGGAAAAAAAACAGGAAAAAAAGGTGAAAAGAAAAACGATCCCCCTAACAGTCAGTGACTGCTGGGGGACATTCACTCACAATCTGAGGTATTTAAATAAATCCAAAGCGCATCCAAAAAAACAAACAAATT
Source organism: Labrus mixtus (assembly GCF_963584025.1). Classification (NCBI taxonomy): domain Eukaryota; kingdom Metazoa; phylum Chordata; class Actinopteri; order Labriformes; family Labridae; genus Labrus; species Labrus mixtus. Next base: position 30,159,078 of record NC_083623.1, read on the forward strand.
AGTCCAGCTGTCCTGCTCAGTACTGACACGTCAGCTCTCCTTCAGCACCACACAAACTCTGACAGCAAAAGGGGCGTGTTCAGGGTGGTATGGCCGTAAGCCATTATTGTGTGCAGAAAGGGGCCTTTTAAAGATGTCATGCCCTTGATTCTGGCTGAATTTTTGGACATGTGAATATGTCTCTATATGATAGAAAAAAACATATGATCAAAAAAATGAAAAAGCTTACAGCACCTGGTATTCCCAGGCGGTCTCCCATCCAAGTACTAACCAGGCCCGATCCTGCATAGCTTCCGAGATCGGACGAGATCGGGCGTGTTCAGGGTGGTATGGCCGTAAGCCATTATTGTGTGCAGAAAGGGGCCTTTTAAAGATGTCATGCCCTTGATTCTGGCTAAATTTTTGGACATGTGAATATGTCTCTATATGATAAAACAAAAAAAACATATGATCAAAAAAATGAAAAAGCTTACAGCATCTGGTATTCCCAGGCGGTCTCCCATCCAAGTACTAACCAGGCACGACCCTACTTAGTTTCCGAGATCGGACGAGATCGGGCGTGTTAAGGGTGGTATGGCCGTAAGCTGTTATTGTGTGCAGAAAGGGGCCTTTTAAAGATGTCATGCCCTTGATTCTGGCTGAATTTCTGGACATGTGAATATGTCTCTATATGATAAAAAAAAAACATATGATCAAAAAAATGGAAAAGCTTACAGCACCTGGTATTCCCAGGCGGTCTCCCATCCAAGTACTAACCAGGCCCTACCCTGCTTAGCTTCAGAGATCGGGCGTGTTCAGGGTGGTATGGCCGTAAGCCATTATTGCGTGCAGATAGGGGCCTCTTAAAGATGTCATGCCCTTGATTCTGGCTGAATTTGTGGACATGTGAATATGTCTCTCTATGATAAAAAAAACATATGATCAAAAAAATTAAAAAAGCTTACAGCATCTGGTATTCCCAGGCGGTCTCCCATTCAAGTACTAACCAGGCCCGACCCTGCTTAGCTTCCGAGATGGGACGAGATCGGGCGTGTTAAGGGTGGTATGGCCGTAAGCCATTATTGTGTGCAGACAGGGGCCTTTTAAAGATGTTATGCCCTTGATTCTGGCTGAATTTTTGGACATGTGAATATGTCTCTATATGATAAAAAAAAAAAAACATATGATCAAAAAAATGAAAAAGCTTACAGCACCTGGTATTCCCAGGCGGTCTCCCATCCAAGTACTAACCAGGCCCGACCCTGCTTAGCTTCCTAGATCGGACTAGATCAGGCGTGTTCAGGGTGGTATGGCCGTAAGCTGTTATTGTGTGCAGACAGGGGCCTTTTAAAGATGTCATGCCCTTGATTCTGGCTGAATTTTTGGACATGTGAATATGTCTCTCTATGATAAAAAAAAAACATATGATCAAAAAAATAAAAAAAGCTTACAGCGTCTGGTATTCCCAGGCGGTCTCCCATCCAAGTACTAACCAGGCCCGACCCTGCTTAGCTTCCAAGATCGGACGAGTTCAGGGTGGTTTGGCCGTAAGCCATTATTGTGTGCAGAAAGGGGCCTTTTAAAGATGTCATGCCCTTGATTCTGGCTGAATTTTTGGACATGTGAATATGTCTCTATATGATAAAAAAAAACATATGATCAAAAAAATGAAAACGCTTACAGCACCTGGTATTCCCAGGTGGTCTCCCATCCAAGTACAAACCAGGCCCGACACTGCTTAGCTTCCGAGATCGGACGAGATCAGGCGTGTTCAGGGTGGTATGGCCGTAAGCCATTATTGTATGCAGAAAGGGGCCTTTTAAAGATGTCATGCCCTTGATTCTGGCTGAATTTTTGGACATGTGAATATGTCTCTATATGATAAAAAAAAACCATATGATCCAAAAAATGAAAAAACTTACAGCACCTGGTATTCCCAGGCGGTCTCCCACCCAAGTACTAACCAGGCCCTACCCTGCTTAGCTTCCGAGATCGGACGAGATCAGGCGTGTTCAGGGTGGTATGGCCATAAGCCATTATTGTGTGCAGAGAGGGGCCTTTTAAAGATGTCATGCCCTTGATTCTGGCTGAATTTTTGGACATGTGAATATGTCTCTATATGATAAAAAAAACATATGATCAAAAAAATGAAAAAGCTTACAGCGTCTGGTATTCCCAGGCGGTCTCCCATCCAAGTACTAACCAGGCACGACCCTACTTAGTTTCCGAGATCGGACGAGATCGGGCGTGTTAAGGGTGGTATGGCCGTAAGCTGTTATTGTGTGCAGAAAGGGGCCTTTTAAAGATGTCATGCCCTTGATTCTGCCTGAATTTTTGGACATGTGAATATGTCTCTATATGATAAAAAAAAACATATGATCAAAAAAATGAAAACGCTTACAGCACCTGGTATTCCCAGGTGGTCTCCCATCCAAGTACTAACCAGGCCCGACCCTGCTTAGCTTCCGAGATCGGACGAGATCGGGCGTGTTCAGAGTGGTATGGCCGTAAGCCATTATTGTGTGCAGACAGGGGCCTTTTAAAGATGTCATGCCCTTGATTCTGGCTGAATTTGTGGACATGTGAATATGTCTCTCTATGATAAAAAAAACATATGATCAAAAAAATAAAAAAAGCTTACAGCATCTGGTATTCCCAGGCGGTCTCCCATTCAAGTACTAACCAGGCCCGACCCTGCTTAGCTTCCGAGATGGGACGAGAGCGGGCTTGTTAAGGGTGGTATGGCAGTAAGCCATTATTGTGTGCAGACAGGGGCCTTTTAAAGATGTTATGCCCTTGATTCTGGCTGAATTTTTGGACATGTGAATATGTCTCTATATGATAAAAAAAAAAACATATGATCAAAAAAATGAAAAAGCTTACAGCACCTGGTATTCCCAGGCGGTCTCCCATCCAAGTACTAACCAGGCCCTACCCTGCTTAGCTTCCGAGATCGGACGAGATCAGGCGTGTTCAGGGTGGTATGGCCGTAAGCAATTATTGTGTGCAGACAGGGGCCTTTTAAAGATCTCATGCCCTTGATTCTGGCTGAATTTTTGGACATGTGAATATGTCTCTATATGATAAAAAAAGAACATATGATCAAAAAAAATGAAAAAGCTTACAGCACCTGGTATTCCCAGGCGGTCTCCCATCCAAGTACTAACCAGGCCAGACGCTGCTTAGCTTCCGAGATCGGACAAGTTCATGGTGGTATGTCCTTAAGCCATTATTGTGTGCAGAAAGGGGCCTTTTAAAGATGTCATGCCCTTGATTCTGGCTGAATTTTTGGACATGTGAATATGTCTCTATATGATAAAAAAAAACATGATCAAAAAAATGAAAAAGCTTACAGCACCTGGTATTCCCAGGCGGTCTCCCATCCAAGTACTAACCAGGCCTTACCCTGCTTAGCTTCTGAGATCGGACGAGATCGGGCGTGTTCAGGGTGGTATGGCCGTAAGCCATTATTGTGTGCAGAAAGGGGCCTTTTAAAGATGTCATGCCCTTGATTCTGGCTGAATTTTTGGACATGTGAATATGTCTCTCTATGATAAAAAAAAAACAAATGATCAAAAAAATGAAACAGCTTACAGCATCTGGTATTCCACAGGCGGTCTCCCATCCAAGTACTAACCAGGCACGACCCTGCTTAGTTTCCGAGATTGGACGAGATCGGACGAGTTCAGGGTGGTATGACCGTAAGCCATTATTGTGTGCAGAAAGGGGCCTTTTAAAGATGTCATGCCCTTGATTCTGGCTGAATTTTTGGACATGTGAATATGTCTCTCTATGATAAAAAAAAAACACATGATCAAAAAAATGAAACATCTTACAGCACCTGGTATTCCCAGGCGGTCTCCCATCCAAGTACTAACCAGGCACGACCCTGCTTAGTTTCCGAGATCGGACGAGATCGGACGAGTTCAGGGTGGTATGACCGTAAGCCATTATTGTGTGCAGAAAGGGGCCTTTTAAAGATGTCATGCCCTTGATTCTGGCTGAATTTTTGGACATGTGAATATGTCTCTATATGATAAAAAAAAACATATGATTAAAAAAATGAAAAAACTTACAGCACCTGGTATTCCCAGGCTGTCTCCCATCCAAGTACTAACCAGGCCCTACCCTGCTTAGCTTCCGAGATCGGACGACATCAGGCGTGTTCAGGGTGGTATGGCCGTAAGCCATTATTGTATGCAGAAAGGGGCCTTTTAAAGATGTCATGCCCTTGATTCTGGCTGAATTTTAGGACATGTGAATATGTCTCTATATGATAAAAAAAAAACATATGATCAAAAAAATGAAAAAACTTACAGCACCTGGTATTCCCAGGCTGTCTCCCATCCAAGTACTAACTAGGCCCTACCCTGCTTTGCTTCCGAGATCGGACGAGATCAGGCGTGTTCAGGGTGGTATGGCCGTAAGCCATTATTGTGTGCAGAGAGGGGCCTTTTAAAGATGTCATGCCCTTGATTCTGGCTGAATTTTTGGACATGTGAATATGTCTCTATATGATAAAAAAAACATATGATCAAAAAAAATGAAAGAGCTTACAGCACCTGGTATTCCCAGGCGGTCTCCCATCCAAGTACTAACCAGGCCCGACCCTGCTTAGCTTCCGAGATCGGACGAGATCGGGCTTGTTCAGGGTGGTATGGCCGTAAGCCATTATTATGTGCAGAAAGGGGCCTTTTAAAGATGTCATGCCCTTGATTCTGGCTGAATTTTTGGACATGTGAATATGTCTCTATATGATAAAAAAAACATATGATCAAAAAAAATGAAAGAGCTTACAGCACCTGGTATTCCCAGGCGGTCTCCCATCCAAGTACTAACCAGGCCCGACCCTGCTTAGCTTCCGAGATCGGACGAGATCGGGCTTGTTCAGGGTGGTATGGCCGTAAGCCATTATTGTGTGCAGAAAGGGGCCTTTTAAAGATGTCATGCCCTTGATTCTGGCTGAATTTTTGGACATGTGAATATGTCTCTATATGATAAAAAAAAACATATGATCAAACAAAATGAAAAAGCTTACAGCCCCTGGTATTCCCAGGCGGTCTCCCATCCAAGTACTAACCAGGCCCGACCCTGCTTAGCTTCCGAGATCGGACAAGATCAGGCGTGTTCAGGGTGGTATGGCCATAAGCCATTATTGTGTGCAGACAGGGGCCTTTTAAAGATGTCATGCCCTTGATTCTGGCTGAATTTTTGGACATGTGAATATGTCTCTATATGATAAAAAAAAACATATGATCAAAAAAATGAAAACGCTTACAGCACCTGGTATTCCCAGGTGGTCTCCCATCCAAGTACTAACCAGGCCCGACCCTGCTTTGCTTCCGAGATCGGACGAGATCGGGCGTGTTCAGGGTGGTATGGCCGTAAGCCATTATTGTGTGCAGACAGGGGCCTTTTAAAGATGTCATGCCCTTGATTCTGGCTGA
>NC_083623.1:30174503-30192003 GCF_963584025.1 Labrus mixtus
TCCTCGTTTACTCTACACACATTCGCACCTTCCACAAACATTCTCACAAACTCACTCTCATTCGCTATGTACAGTAATTTAAGATGTGCTTTCCATTCATTCACAAACATTCTCCACACATTCATTTTCTTACTTTCATACAGTGCATAATTCCTCCTGTTAAAAACCGCTTTTCTTGCAAAAGCCAAAATTATATTCATTACATTGTGATTTTTTTGTTTTGTTCCCACCCCCAACAACACCGACAATTCCCACCCCCTTTCATTCCAACACTCATTCTTACTGCATTTCCTCAACATTTCTCTTATTTTTCCCCAAAAATAAACCAATTCCCCACACGTAACAAACAAATGTATTAAATCCTCATCCGTACTTTCACATACACAACACTTTCTTTCATACCTCTCCTTATGGATCTGATGCAGGACGATGCAGGTGAAGATCCTCCTGTGCCTCAGTTTGAAATCTAGGTCAAATATTGCATGTGGTGTATGCGGAATGTTAATGTTCTTCCATATCATGTTGCTTGTTATGTCCGGGTATGTGTCTGTCCATTTTACTTCGGATGTGGGTTTCTGTATTCTATGTGTGATTGCGCACCTATACCAAATTTTTGTAGTGACATCTATAATGTTGTGTTTCTTCTCCCCTAGGCACAGGGAGATCCCCCCCACATCGTCCTGCATCACTCCCTCCTTCTCTTTGATTAATTTTTCCCATTCGCTCGACAAAGACAATTTTACATTTGCAAACACTCTCTCAATCACATCCTTTCTGCACACACACCCTTTATTTTTTAAACCCCTCACCACCATTTGTAAATCAAAATCCCCCCCACAGTTCAGTAAATCCCTTATTCTAATATATCCCGCTTTCGACATAGCTTCACACTTAATTACCCTCTCCCCATTTTTAAAATACGGGCTCGAGAGGAAGGGCAGTCGTAGCACTGACCCTCTCGTTCCGCACTCTGGTACAGTCCAGGATGAAACCTGATACCACGCACTGAGTACTTCCTGGAAAAACCGTGGCAAGTGTTTAAATGAATCCGGGTTATTGATCTGGTACAGGTTGTCCTCGTTGTAGAGTCCAAAACTGCACAGATATTGTTTGAAGTGGTTTTTCCAAACTACGTTCCGGTTCTGGTCCATAAATTTGCCTATCAATTTGACTCTTAGTGCTACTTTTTTTGTAAGTAAATCAATCAAAGCTAGCCCCCCCTGATCTTTAGCCCCTATTATTGTTTTGTGAGCTATACTCGCTGCTTTGTTTTTCCAAATAAAGTCCCTAATGGTCTTTGAAATCTCCTTAAAGGCCCAGTCCGGAAGCGTACAAGTACTCAGCGCATGATTCACTTTGGACAACACGAGAGCATTTGTTACGGCTACCCTTCCTCTCAACAATAGACCCCTCGCTTTCCACAAATTCAATGTTTTTTTAATTTTACCCACCACCTCTTTCCATGTTATATCATCACATTCATTCTCATTTTTCCCCATATTCACTCCCAACACTTTTCTTCTCTCACACACCGTTTTAAATCCCCACTTATTAACTAGATTGGATTCCTTACCTAGTAACATAATTTCTGACTTATTTTCATTTACTTTAGCCCCAGATGCTCTTTCATAAGTTTGTACATGTTTTAATATTAATTCTATATCCTCCTCTCCTTTTACCATTATATTCACGTCATCTGCATACTGTATTATTTTTACGTTTTCCTTACCTATACCTTTTATGTTTACGTCTTCCGATATCAGTGCTGCCAGCGGCTCTGCTACCAAGCTGTACAACAGCGCTGACATCGGACATCCTTGTCTCACTGACCTTGATATTTTAAAAGAATCAGTTAGTTCCCCGTTACATTTTATCTTGCTTTCCGCTCCTGTATACAACATATTTATCCATTCTCTCATTCTCTCTCCGAATCCAAACTTCTCTAACACCTTCCCCATGAACCCGTGATCTACTCTGTCAAAAGCTTTATTTAAATCAATCCCTAGCCATATTCCCCCCTCCCCTTCCATATCCCTGACCGTCTGTTTTATTGAAATGATTGAGTCTGCTATGTCTCTGTTTGGTATACTGTATGATTGTGTTTGTTCTATGATTGTTCCTATTACCTCCCTGATTCTATTGGCTATTGTTTTCGCTATGATTTTGTAGTCTGTGTTGAGTAGGCTGATTGGTCTGTAGTTGTCCAGATTTTTATTGTCCCCCTTGTTTTTGTAAAAAATAGTAACCACCCCTTCCCCTAAACTTTTTGGTATATGTTTCACTTTTTCCATATATTTACTCAATTTGTTCACCAAGGGCACCAGCTGCTCTTTGAAAGCTTGGTAGAATTCCGCAGTTAGGCCATCGCTCCCAGGACTTTTGTTTTTGTTTAACCCCTCTAAAGCACTTCTGATTTCTCCCTCTGTAAACTCACAATCACACCACATTTTATCGTCCTCGCTTAGTTTTTTCTTTAAGGCACCCAAAGCTCTGTTCACACTCACGCTATCACACTCCTGTCTCGAAAACAGGCTTTCATAATAGCCCTTTACTATTTCTAAAATTCCCTTTTTATCTGTCACACTTTTACCTGCTTCATTTAATAATTCATTTATTTCTGTTCTTTTTTGTTTTTGTTTTTCCAGACCTAAAAAAAAGGCTGTACTCCTCTCCCCCTCATACATATATTGTATTTTACTCCTAATGGCTGCACCCCTACTCTTTTTAAGTTCAATCACTCCCAACTGTTCTTTTAAATGTATGTATTTTTCGACACCTACATTATCTACACTGTCAAGCGATGCTATTTCCTCACTTAGTTGTTTTCTCAAATTCTCTTCCTTTCTATTTTCTCTCCACTTTTTCTCTTTACTATAATTGATACACTTTTTTTTAATTCTGACTTTTACACTATCCCACCACACATTCATATCTTCACTCTCATTCCACTCATATCCCACATCATTCAACAATCTTTCCATACTTTCACAAACATTCCATCATCCAGCAAGCTTGCATTAAAGCACCATATCCCTCCTTTACGTACATTCGTTTCTTTTCTAAACGTGATTTCTATTCCAGCGTGATCGCTCCACATATTAGTTTTATATTCAACTTCTTTAATCCACCTCACTACCTCGCATGTCACCAAAGCATAATCTATTCTAGATTGTTTTAATCTATTTAGTACAATTTGTCTCCTGGAGAACACCCTCTCCCATGGATGTAGCAATCTCCAAATATCAATGCATTGTTTCGTTATCATTATATCTTTAAGTGTCCCCCTGCTCACATCCCCCTTAAACACATTATTTTTTGACACATCGGTGGGTGTCATCGCCACATTAAAGTCACCGATTATTATACAATTCCTTTCCCACCATTTGCTTATTGCAATGAAGAATGTTTTCCTTTCTTTTTCTCCATTCGGTGCATATATATTTATGATTCTTATATTTTTCGTTTCATACACACAGTCTATTACTATTATTCTTCCTTCTTTGTCTCCATAAACCAAATTTACCCCTGTTACCCGACCCGTTTTGACTAAAACCGCCACTCCTCTCGCCCTCGACGTGCCATTGGAGCAGAAAATATGGCCCACAAAGTCTTTTTTTATGTCTTCCACCAGGGAATCATCCCACCTGGTCTCATGCAGGCACAAAACGTCATTCTGCAAGGAAAGAATCGCATGTCTTTTTTCTTTGTTCCTTAGTCCATTCACGTTAATCGAAAATAAATTAAAGGCCATTATCATAAAAATAAAAACAAAAAAAACGGATTTACAGGGGTTATTGTCAGTCATTATTTGTCCTTACATTTCAATTTTTTCACCAACTTTTTTCGTTGTCCAAGACTTAGTCTTTTTTGCGCACTCGCCAGTTCACCCACATCCATTTCGCTGCCCGTTTCATTGGGACTGGTGCTTTTACCCGTATTATTTAGCGTGATTTTTCTCCCTCCCGCCTGTCCAACACCACTCTCAGGCATCTCCCTCCCCTCTGTGCTCATGCTTACCCCCGGGTCTTCTGCCACGTCCCTTCCGTCTCCTTTTTTCCCTCTCTCGCTCGTTTTTCGCTGCTTCTGCTGTCCTCCCTCTCCAGCCAGCTCCGGCGTCTCCAGCTCGCACTCTGACGCCCGTTCTCCTCCGCTCTCTCCGCTCTGCTCCATTTCTCCGTCACTGTTCTCGTCTTCTCTGATCTCCTTCCTGCTTGCTCCGATCACCTCCTTCTCCTCCGCCTCCTCCTCGTACACCTCCTCCGCCTCGTCTTCATCCTCGTACACCTCCTCCACCTCGTTCTTGCTTTCCTCTCCGTTCTCACACTCACATTCATTTTCTCTTTTTTTACAGTTTGTGCATTTTGTGCTGTTCGCGCTGCACTCTCGCGCAAAGTGTCCCTGCACCCCACAGTTGTGGCACATAAATTCTGGACACTCTCTCAGGATGTGTCCCGGCTGGATGCACATCCTGCACACTTTTTGTTGTCTATCATGTATTACTCTAAAGTATTCGTTCCCCATCACAGTGTTAAACTTTGTGGAGTAAGGGAGTGACTGTACCTGGTCATTAAATCTGACCCGGACAAACCTCGTTCCGTCAGCTATCATTGTTCCAGGCCACATTCTGCGTTTTATTGGTGATGTCGGTTTCACTCCCCATCCCGTCAGCTTCCAAACTATTTCTTCATCTGTGATATACGCTGGCAGGTTTAAAAAAGACACCACCAGCTCATCATTATTTAGTTCTCTCGCCACGACTCTGGTCTCTCCGATTTTAAATCCATCCAGCAGCCTTTCCTTTCCTTTAATGTTGCTCACCGTCACCTCCAGTTTTTCAGGTCCCAGGGTTCTGCACGCCAGCAGGCCCCCACAGATCATTTTTATGTTGCTCATGACGTGATTTAGAGGAACTTTGTCTCCCACCATTTCAATGTTTAGTGTTAGTTTTCTCTCAAAAGACACTTTTGCTTCCTCTTTTTCTGCTCTCTCGCCACCTCTCCCATTCTCTGCATGCGGAGCAATCAGCCCGCCGCTCCTCTCTCTTCCTCTCTCTCCGTCATCCATTCCGTTCCCTGTTTCATTTGCCGTTTTCATCCGTCCTTTTTGTCCGTCGTTCTTCTCGTTGTCGTTTAATCCATTCCTTTGTTTCAGTGCCATGTTTGTTTGTTCACGTTGTTGTCCGTTCTCTTTTCCTTTTTCCATCTCTCCAGTCCGTGGTCCTGTCATCTTTGTGATCCGTCCGTGTGAGTTTGCTCGCGACATACGAGCAAACATTCACAAAAAACAAAAATTCTTCACAAAATTGTGGAAAAAAAAACAGGAAAAAAAGGTGAAAAGAAAAACGATCCCCCTAACAGTCAGTGACTGCTGGGGGACATTCACTCACAATCTGAGGTATTTAAATAAATCCAAAGCGCATCCAAAAAACAAACAAATTAGTCCAGCTGTCCTGCTCAGTACTGACACGTCAGCTCTCCTTCAGCACCACACAAACTCTGACAGCAAAAGGGGCGTGTTCAGGGTGGTATGGCCGTAAGCCATTATTGTGTGCAGAAAGGGGCCTTTTAAAGATGTCATGCCCTTTATTCTGGCTGAATTTTTGGACATGTGAATATGTCTCTCTATGATAAAAAAAAAACACATGATCAAAAAAATGAAACAGCTTACAGCATCTGGTATTCCACAGGCGGTCTCCCATCCAAGTACTAACCAGGCACGACCCTGCTTAGTTTCCGAGATCGGACGAGATTGGACGAGTTCAGGGTGGTATGACCGTAAGCCATTATTGTGTGCAGAAAGGGGCCTTTTAAAGATGTCATGCCCTTGATTCTGGCTGAATTTTTGGACATGTGAATATGTCTCTATATGATAAAAAAAAACATATGATCAAAAAAATGAAAACGCTTACAGCACCTGGTATTCCCAGGTGGTCTCCCATCCAAGTACTAACCAGGCCCGACCCTGCTTAGCTTCCGAGATCGGACGAGATCGGGCGTGTTCAGGGTGGTATGGCCGTAAGCCATTATTGTGTGCAGACAGGGGCCTTTTAAAGATGTCATGCCCTTGATTCTGGCTGAATTTGTGGACATGTGAATATGTCTCTCTATGATAAAAAAAACATATGATAAAAAAAATAAAAAAAGCTTACAGCATCTGGTATTCCCAGGCGGTCTCCCATCCAAGTACTAACCAGGCCAGACGCTGCTTAGCTTCCGAGATCGGACAAGTTCAGGGTGGTATGTCCTTAAGCCATTATTGTGTGCAGAAAGGGGCCTTTTAAAGATGTCATGCCCTTGATTCTGCTTGAATTTTTGGACATGTGAATATGTCTCTATATGATAAAAAAAAATCATATGATCAAAAAAAATTAAAAAGCTTACAGCACCTGGTATTCCCAGGCGGTCTCCCATCCAAGTACTAACCAGGCCCGACCCTGCTTAGCTTCTGAGATCGAACGAGATCCGGCGTGTTCAGGGTGGTATGGCCGTAAGCCATTGTTGTGTGCAGACAGGGGCCTTTTAAAGATGTCATGCCCTTGATTCTGGCTGAATTTTTGGACATGTGAATATGTCTCTATATGATAAAAAAAAACATGATCAAAAAAATGAAAAAGCTTACAGCACCTGGTATTCCCAGGCGGTCTCCCATCCAAGTACTAACCAGGCCTTACCCTGCTTAGCTTCCGAGATCGAACGAGATCGGGCGTGTTCAGGGTGGTATGGCCGTAAGCCATTATTGTCTGCAGACAGGGGCCTTTTAAAGATGTCATGCCCTTGATTCTGGCTGAATTTTTGGACATGTGAATATGTCTCTCTATGATAAAAAAAAAACATATGATCAAAAAAATAAAAAAAGCTTACAGCGTCTGGTATTCCCAGGCGTTCTCCCATCCAAGTACTAACCAGGCCCGACCCTGCTTAGCTTCCAAGATCGGACGAGTTCAGGGTGGTTTGGCCGTAAGCCATTATTGTGTGCAGAAAGGGGCCTTTTAAAGATGTCATGCCCTTGATTCTGGCTGAATTTTTGGACATGTGAATATGTCTCTATATGATAAAAAAAAACATTTGATCAAAAAAATGAAACAGCTTACAGCATTTGATATTCCACAGGCGGTCGCCCATCCAAGTACTAACGAGGCCCGACCCTGCATAGCTTCCGAGATCGGACGAGATCGGGCGTGTTCAGGGTGGTATGGCCGTAAGCCATTATTGTGTGCAGAAAGGGGCCTTTTAAAGATGTCATGCCCTTGATTCTGGCTGAATTTTTGGACATGTGAATATGTCTCTCTATGATAAAAAAAAAACAAATGATAAAAAAAATGAAACAGCTTACAGCATCTGGTATTCCACAGGCGGTCTCCCATCCAAGTACTAACCAGGCACGACCCTGCTTAGTTTCCGAGATCGGACGAGATCTGACGAGTTCAGGGTGGTATGACCGTAAGCCATTATTGTGTGCAGAAAGGGGCCTTTTAAAGATGTCATGCCCTTGATTCTGGCTGAATTTTTGGACATGTGAATATGTCTCTCTATGATAAAAAAAAAACACATGATCAAAAAAATGAAACAGCTTACAGCACCTGGTATTCCCAGGCGGCCTCCCATCCAAGTACTAACCAGGCACGACCCTGCTTAGTTTCCGAGATCGGACGAGATCGGACGAGTTCAGGGTGGTATGACCGTAAGACATTATTGTGTGCAGAAAGGGGCCTTTTAAAGATGTCATGCCCTTGATTCTGGCTGAATTTTTGGACATGTGAATATGTCTCTATATGATAAAAAAAAACATATGATCAAAAAAATGAAAAAGCTTACAGCACCTGGTATTCCCAGGCGGTCTCCCATCCAAGTACTAACCAGGCCCGACCCTGCTTAGCTTCCGAGATCGGACGAGATCGGGCGTGTTCAGGGTGGTATGGCCGTAAGCCATTATTGTGTGCAGAAAGGGGCCTTTTAAAGATGTCATGCCCTTGATTCTGGCTGAATTTTTGGACATGTGAATATGTCTCTATATGATAAAAAAAAAACATATGATCAAAAAAATGAAAAAACTTACAGCACCTGGTATTCCCAGGCTGTCTCCCATCCAAGTACTAACCAGGCCCTACCCTGCTTAGCTTCCGAGATCGGACGACATCAGGCGTGTTCAGGGTGGTATGGCCGTAAGCCATTATTGTATGCAGAAAGGGGCCTTTTAAAGATGTCATGCCCTTGATTCTGGCTGAATTTTAGGACATGTGAATATGTCTCTATATGATAAAAAAAAACATATGATCAAACAAAATGAAAAAGCTTACAGCACCTGGTATTCCCAGGCGGTCTCCCATCCAAGTACTAACCAGGCCCGACCCTGCTTAGCTTCTGAGATCAGATGAGATCGGGCGTGTTCAGGGTGGTGTGTTCAGGGTGGTATGGCCGTAAGCCATTGTTGTGTGCAGAAAGGGGCCATTTAAAGATGTCATGCCCTTGATTCTGGCTAAATTTTTGGACATGTGAATATGTCTCTATATGATAAAAAAAAAACATATGATGAAAAAAATGAAAAAGCTTACAGCGTCTGGTATTCCCAGGCGGTCTCCCATCCAAGTACTAACCAGGCCCTACCCTGCTTAGCTTCCGAGATCGGACAAGATCAGGCGTGTTCAGGGTGGTATGGCCATAAGCCATTATTGTGTGCAGACAGGGGCCTTTTAAAGATGTCATGCCCTTGATTCTGGCTGAATTTTTGGACATGTGAATATGTCTCTATATGATAAAAAAAAACATATGATCAAAAAAATGAAAACGCTTACAGCATCTGGTATTCCCAGGCGGTCTCCCATTCAAGTACTAACCAGGCCCGAGCCAGCTTAGCTTCCGAGATCGGACGAGATCAGGCGTGTTCAGGGTGGTATGGCCGTAAGCTGTTATTGTGTGCAGACAGGGGCCTTTTAAAGATCTCATGCCCTTGATTTTGGCTGAATTTTTGGACATGTGAATATGTCTCTATATGATAAAAAAAGAACATATGATCAAAAAAAATGAAAAAGCTTACAGCACCTGGTATTCCCAGGCGGTCTCCCATCCAAGTTCTAACCAGGCCAGACGCTGCTTAGCTTCCGAGATCGGACAAGTTTTTTTTTTTTTTTTTATCTTTTATTATCAAAATTACAAAAACATTTATAATTCTTTCACATCATTTACAACAAATGCTATTATAATACATACACCCTCTAAATTAAACCTCCCCTCTGACGCAAACGGCACCCTAAAAACAATAAAAACATAGCATCAGAAAAAAAAACTCAAATCACCCCTGATACCCCCAACTCATGACAACTCTTCTGAGTCCCTCCCCCAAAGCAAACACCCCTCTGAAAACAAACCACAAAAACATACAAAAACCCCACAGTATTCTCAAAAAACCACTGAGAAAAAAAAAAACCACCAAATCAAATCACCCATTTTCCCCATGACCAAAAAAGAAGCCCTCGTATCAAAAAAACAAAAACAAAATAATTTAGACATCCCACATAATTCCCTCCTCATTTACTCTACACACATTCGCACCTTCCACAAACATTCTCACAAACTCACTCTCATTCGCTATGTACAACAATTTAAGATGTGCTTTCCATTCATTCACAAACATTCTCCACACATTCATTTTCTTACTTTCATACAGTGCATAATTCCTTCTGTTAAAAACCGCTTTTCTTGCAAAAGCCAAAATTATATTCATTACATTGTGATTTTTTTGTTTTGTTCCCACCCCCAACAACACCGACAATTCCCACCCCCTTTCATTCCAACACTCATTCTTACTGCATTTCCCCAACATTTCTCTTATTTTTCCCCAAAAATAAACCAATTCCCCACACGTAACAAACAAATGTATTAAATCCTCATCCGTACTTTCACATACACAACACTTTCTTTCATACCTCTCCTTATGGATCTGATGCAGGACGATGCAGGTAAAGATCCTCCTGTGCCTCAGTTTGAAATCTAGGTCAAATATTGCATGTGGTGTATGCGGAATGTTAATGTTCTTCCATATCATGTTGCTTGTTATGTCCGGGTATGTGTCTGTCCATTTTACTTCGGATGTGGGTTTCTGTATTCTATGTGTGATTGCGCACCTATACCAAATTTTTGTAGTGACATCTGTAATGTTGTGTTTCTTCTCCCCTAGGCACAGGGAGATCCCCCCCACATCGTCCTGCATCACTCCCTCCTTCTCTTTGATTAATTTTTCCCATTCGCTCGACAAAGACAATTTTACATTTGCAAACACTCTCTCAATCACATCCTTTCTGCACACACACCCTTTATTTTTTAAACCCCTCACCACCATTTGTAAATCAAAATCCCCCCCACAGTTCAGTAAATCCCTTATTCTAATATATCCCGCTTTCGACATAGCTTCACACTTAATTACCCTCTCCCCATTTTTAAAATACGGGCTCGAGAGGAAGGGCAGTCGTAGCACTGACCCTCTCGTTCCGCACTCTGGTACAGTCCAGGATGAAACCTGATACCACGCACTGAGTACTTCCTGGAAAAACCGTGGCAAGTGTTTAAATGAATCCGGGTTATTGATCTGGTACAGGTTGTCCTCGTTGTAGAGTCCAAAACTGCACAGATATTGTTTGAAGTGGTTTTTCCAAACTACGTTCCGGTTCTGGTCCATAAATTTGCCTATCAATTTGACTCTTAGTGCTACTTTTTTTGTAAGTAAATCAATCAAAGCTAGCCCCCCCTGATCTTTAGCCCCTATTATTGTTTTGTGAGCTATACTCGCTGCTTTGTTTTTCCAAATAAAGTCCCTAATGGTCTTTGAAATCTCCTTAAAGGCCCAGTCCGGAAGCGTACAAGTACTCAGCGCATGATTCACTTTGGACAACACGAGAGCATTTGTTACGGCTACCCTTCCTCTCAACAATAGACCCCTCGCTTTCCACAAATTCAATGTTTTTTTAATTTTACCCACCACCTCTTTCCATGTTACATCATCACATTCATTCTCATTTTTCCCCATATTCACTCCCAACACTTTTCTTCTCTCACACACCGTTTTAAATCCCCACTTATTAACTAGATTGGATTCCTTACCTAGTAACATAATTTCTGACTTATTTTCATTTACTTTTGCCCCAGATGCTCTTTCATAAGTTTGTACATGTTTTAATATCAATTCTATATCCTCCTCTCCTTTTACCATTATATTCACGTCATCTGCATACTGTATTATTTTTACGTTTTCCTTACCTATACCTTTTATGTTTACGTCTTCCGATATCAGTGCTGCCAGCGGCTCTGCTACCAAGCTGTACAACAGCGCTGACATCGGACATCCTTGTCTCACTGACCTTGATATTTTAAAAGAATCAGTTAGTTCCCCGTTACATTTTATCTTGCTTTCCGCTCCTGTATACAACATATTTATCCATTCTCTCATTCTCTCCCCGAATCCAAACTTCTCTAACACCTTCCCCATGAACCCGTGATCTACTCTGTCAAAAGCTTTATTTAAATCAATCCCTAGCCATATTCCCCCCTCCCCTTCCATATCCCTGACCGTCTGTTTTATTGAAATGATTGAGTCTGCTATGTCTCTGTTTGGTATACTGTATGATTGTGTTTGTTCTATGATTGTTCCTATTACCTCCCTGATTCTATTGGCTATTGTTTTCGCTATGATTTTGTAGTCTGTGTTGAGTAGGCTGATTGGTCTGTAGTTGTCCAGATTTTTATTGTCCCCCTTGTTTTTGTAAAAAATAGTAACCACCCCTTCCCCTAAACTTTTTGGTATATGTTTCACTTTTTCCATATATTTACTCAATTTGTTCACCAAGGGCACCAGCTGCTCTTTGAAAGCTTGGTAGAATTCCGCAGTTAGGCCATCGCTCCCAGGACTTTTGTTTTTGTTTAACCCCTCTAAAGCACTTCTGATTTCTCCCTCTGTAAACTCACAATCACACCACATTTTATCGTCCTCGCTTAGTTTTTTCTTTAAGGCACCCAAAGCTCTGTTCACACTCACGCTATCACACTCCTGTCTCGAAAACAGGCTTTCATAATAGCCCTTTACTATTTCTAAAATTCCCTTTTTATCTGTCACACTTTTACCTGCTTCATTTAATAATTCGTTTATTTCTGTTCTTTTTTGTTTTTGTTTTTCCAGACCTAAAAAAAAGGCTGTACTCCTCTCCCCCTCATACATATATTGTATTTTACTCCTAATGGCTGCACCCCTACTCTTTTTAAGTTCAATCACTCCCAACTGTTCTTTTAAATGTATGTATTTTTCGACATCTACATTATCTACACTGTCAAGCGATGCTATTTCCTCACTTAGTTGTTTTCTCAAATTCTCTTCCTTTCTATTTTCTCTCCACTTTTTCTCTTTACTATAATTGATACACTTTTTTTTAATTCTGACTTTTACACTATCCCACCACACATTCATATCTTCACTCTCATTCCACTCATATCCCACCTCATTCAACAATCTTTCCATACTTTTCACAAACATTCCATCATCCAGCAAGCTTGCATTAAAGCACCATATCCCTCCTTTACGTACATTCGTTTCTTTTCTAAACGTGATTTCTATTCCAGCGTGATCGCTCCACATATTAGTTTTATATTCAACTTCTTTAATCCACCTCACTACCTCGCATGTCACCAAAGCATAATCTATTCTAGATTGTTTTAATCTATTCAGTACAATTTGTCTCCTGGAGAACACCCTCTCCCATGGATGTAGCAGTCTCCAAATATCAATGCATTGTTTCGTTATCATTATATCTTTAAGTGTCCCCCTGCTCACATCCCCCTTAAACACATTATTTTTTGACACATCGGTGGGTGTCATCGCCACATTAAAGTCACCGATTATTATACAATTCCTTTCCCACCATTTGCTTATTGCAATGAAGAATGTTTTCCTTTCTTTTTCTCCATTCGGTGCATATATATTTATGATTCTTATATTTTTCGTTTCATACACACAGTCTATTACTATTATTCTTCCTTCTTTGTCTCCATAAACCAAATTTACCCCTGTTACCCGACCCGTTTTGACTAAAACCGCCACTCCTCTCGCCCTCGACGTGCCATTGGAGCAGAAAATATGGCCCACAAAGTCTTTTTTTATGTCTTCCACCAGGGAATCATCCCACCTGGTCTCCTGCAGGCACAAAACGTCATTCTGCAAGGAAAGAATCGCATGTCTTTTTTCTTTGTTCCTTAGTCCATTCACGTTTATCGAAAATAAATTAAAGGCCATTATCATAAAAATAAAAACAAAAAAAACGGATTTACAGGGGTTATTGTCAGTCATTATTTGTCCTTACATTTCAATTTTTTCACCAACTTTTTTCGTTGTCCAAGACTTAGTCTTTTTTGCGCACTCGCCAGTTCACTCACATCCATTTCGCTGTCCGTTTCATTGGGACTGGTGCTTTTACCCGTATTATTTAGCGTGATTTTTCTCCCTCCCGCCTGTCCAACACCACTCTCAGGCATCTCCCTCCCCTCTGTGCTCATGCTTACCCCCGGGTCTTCTGCCACGTCCCTTCCGTCTCCTTTTTTCCCTCTCTCGCTCGTTTTTCGCTGCTTCTGCTGTCCTCCCTCTCCAGCCAGCTCCGGCGTCTCCAGCTCGCACTCTGACGCCCGTTCTCCTCCGCTCTCTCCGCTCTGCTCCATTTCTCCGTCACTGTTCTCGTCTTCTCTGATCTCCTTCCTGCTTGCTCCGATCACCTCCTTCTCCTCCGCCTCCTCCTCGTACACCTCCTCCGCCTCGTCTTCATCCTCGTACACCTCCTCCACCTCGTTCTTGCTTTCCTCTCCGTTCTCACACTCACATTCATTTTCTCTTTTTTTACAGTTTGTGCATTTTGTGCTGTTCGCGCTGCACTCTCGCGCAAAGTGTCCCTGCACCCCACAGTTGTGGCACATAAATTCTGGACACTCTCTCAGGATGTGTCCCGGCTGGATGCACATCCTGCACACTTTTTGTTGTCTATCATGTATTACTCTAAAGTATTCGTTCCCCATCACAGTGTTAAACTTTGTGGAGTAAGGGAGTGACTGTACCTGGTCATTAAATCTGACCCGGACAAACCTCGTTCCGTCAGCTATCATTGTTCCAGGCCACATTCTGCGTTTTATTGGTGATGTCGGTTTCACTCCCCATCCCTTCAGCTTCCAAACTATTTCTTCATCTGTGATATACGCTGGCAGGTTTAAAAAAGACACCACCAGCTCATCATTATTTAGTTCTCTCGCCACGACTCTGGTCTCTCCGATTTTAAATCCATCCAGCAGCCTTTCCTTTCCTTTAATGTTGCTCACCGTCACCTCCAGTTTTTCAGGTCCCAGGGTTCTGCACGCCAGCAGGCCCCCACAGATCATTTTTATGTTGCTCATGACGTGATTTAGAGGAACTTTGTCTCCCACCATTTCAATGTTTAGTGTTAGTTTTCTCTCAAAAGACACTTTTGCTTCCTCTTTTTCTGCTCTCTCGCCACCTCTCCCATTCTCTGCATGCGGAGCAATCAGCCCGCCGCTCCTCTCTCTTCCTCTCTCTCCGTCATCCATTCCGTTCCCTGTTTCATTTGCCGTTTTCATCCGTCCTTTTTGTCCGTCGTTCTTCTCGTTGTCGTTTAATCCATTCCTTTGTTTCAGTGCCATGTTTGTTTGTTCACGTTGTTGTCCGTTCTCTTTTCCTTTTTCCATCTCTCCAGTCCGTGGTCCTGTCATCTTTGTGATCCGTCCGTGTGAGTTTGCTCGCGACATACGAGCAAACATTCACAAAAAATAAAAATTCTTCACAAAATTGTGGAAAAAAAACAGGAAAAAAAGGTGAAAAGAAAAACGATCCCCCTAACAGTCAGTGACTGCTGGGGGACATTCACTCACAATCTGAGGTATTTAAATAAATCCAAAGCGCATCCAAAAAACAAACAAATTAGTCCAGCTGTCCTGCTCAGTACTGACACGTCAGCTCTCCTTCAGCACCACACAAACTCTGACAACAAAAGGGGCGTGTTCAGGGTGGTATGGCCGTAAGCCATTATTGTGTGCAGAGAGGGGCCTTTTAAAGATGTCATGCCCTTGATTCTGGCTGAATTTTTGGACATGTGAATATGTCTCTATATGATAAAAAAAACATATGATCAAAAAAAATGAAAAAGCTTACAGCACCTGGTATTCCCAGGCGGTCTCCCATCCAAGTACTAACCAGGCCCGACCCTGCTTAGCTTCTGAGATCGGACGAGATCGGGCGTGTTCAGGGTGGTATGGCCGTAAGCCATTATTGTGTGCAAAAAGGGGCCTTTTAAAGATGTCATGCCCTTGATTCTGGCTGAATTTTTGGACATGTGAATATGTCTCTATATGATAAAAAAAAAACATATGATCAAAAAAATGAAAAAGCTTACAGCACCTGGTATTCCCAGGCGGTCTCCCATCCAAGTACTAACCAGGCCCTACCCTGCTTAGCTTCCGAGATCGGACGAGATCAGGCGTGTTCAGGGTTGTATGGCCATAAGCCATTATTGTGTGCAGACAGGGGCCTTTTAAAGATGTCATGCCCTTGATTCTGGCTGAATTTTTGGACATGTGAATATGTCTCTCTATGATAAAAAAAAACATATGATCAAAAAAATGAAAAAGCTTACAGCACCTGGTATTCCTAGGCGGTCTCCCATCCAAGTATTAACCAGGCCCGACCCTGCTTAGTTTCCGAGATCGGACGAGATTGGACGAGTTCAGGGTGGTATGACCGTAAGCCATTATTGTGTGCAGAAAGGGGCCTTTTAAAGATGTCATGCCCTTGATTCTGGTTGAATTTTTGGACATGTGAATATGTCTCTATATGATAAAAAAAAATCATATGATCAAAAAAAATTAAAAAGCTTACAGCACCTGGTATTCCCAGGCGGTCTCCCATCCAAGTACTAACCAGGCCCGACCCTGCTTAGCTTCTGAGATCGAACGAGATCCAGCGTGTTCAGGGTGGTATGGCCGTAAGCCGTTATTGTGTGCAGACAGGGGCCTTTTAAAGATGTCATGCCCTTGATTCTGGCTGAATTTTTGGACATGTGAATATGTCTCTATATGATAAAAAAAAACATGATCAAAAAAATGAAAAAGCTTACAGCACCTGGTATTCCCAGGCGGTCTCCCATCCAAGTACTAACCAGGCCTTACCCTGCTTAGCTTCTGAGATCGAACGAGATCGGGCGTGTTCAGGGTGGTATGGCAGTAAGCCATTATTGTCTGCAGACAGGGGCCTTTTAAAGATGTCATGCCCTTGATTCTGGCTGAATTTTTGGACATGTGAATATGTCTCTATATGATAAAAAAAAAACATATGATCAAAAAAATAAAAAAAGCTTACAGAGTCTGGTATTCCCAGGCGTTCTCCCATCCAAGTACTAACCAGGCCCGACCCTGCTTAGCTTCCAAGATCGGACGAGTTCAGGTTGGTTTGGCCGTAAGCCATTATTGTGTGCAGAAAGGGGCCTTTTAAAGATGTCATGCCCTTGATTCTGGCTGAATTTTTGGACATGTGAATATGTCTCTATATGATAAAAAAAAAACATTTGATCAAAAAAATGAAACAGCTTACAGCATTTGATATTCCACAGGCGGTCTCCCATCCAAGTACTAACGAGGCCCGACCCTGCATAGCTTCCGAGATCGGACGAGATTGGGCTTGTTCAGGGTGGTATGGCCGTAAGCCATTATTGTGTGCAGAAAGGGGCCTTTTAAAGATGTCATGCCCTTGATTCTGGCTGAATTTTTGGACATGTGAATATGTCTCTCTATGATAAAAAAAAAACAAATGATCAAAAAAATGAAACAGCTTACAGCATCTGGTATTCCACAGGCGGTCTCCCATCCAAGTACTAACCAGGCACGACCCTGCTTAGTTTCCGAGATCGGACGAGATCGGACGAGTTCAGGGTGGTATGACCGTAAGCCATTATTGTGTGCAGAAAGGGGCCTTTTAAAGATGTCATGGCCTTGATTCTGGCTGAATTTTTGGACATGTGAATATGTCTCTCTATGATAAAAAAAAAACACATGATCAAAAAAATGAAACAGCTTACAGCACCTGGTATTCCCAGGCGGTCTCCCATCCAAGTACTAACCAGGCACGAACCTGCTTAGTTTCCGAGATCGGACGAAATCGGACGAGTTCAGGGTGGTATGACCGTAAGCCATTATTGTGTGCAGACAGGGGCCTTTTAAAGATGTCATGCCCTTGATTCTGGCTGAATTTTTGGACATGTGAATATGTCTCTATATGATAAAAAAAGAACATATGATCAAAAAAAATGAAAAAGCTTACAGCACCTGGTATTCCCAGGCGGTCTCCCATCCAAGTACTAACCAGGCCAGACGCTGCTTAGCTTCCGAGATCGGACAAGTTCAGGGTGGTATGTCCTTAAGCCATTATTGTGTGCAGAAAGGGGCCTTTTAAAGATCTCATGCCCTTGATTCTG
>NC_083623.1:30199503-30207003 GCF_963584025.1 Labrus mixtus
ATGGCCATAAGCCATTATTGTGTGCAGACAGGGGCCTTTTAAAGATGTCATGCCCTTGATTCTGGCTGAATTTTTGGACATGTGAATATGTCTCTATATGATAAAAAAAAAACATATGATCAAAAAAATGAAAAAGCTTACAGCACCTGGTATTCCCAGGTGGTCTCCCATCCAAGTACTAACCAGGCCCTACCCTGCTTAGCTTCCGAGATCGGACGAGTTCAGGGTGGTTTGGCCGTAAGCCATTATTGTGTGCAGAAAGGGGCCTTTTAAAGATGTCATGCCCTTGATTCTGGCTGAATTTTTGGACATGTGAATATGTCTCTATATGATAAAAAAAAAAACATATGATCAAAAAAATGAAACAGCTTACAGCATTTGGTATTCCACAGGCTGTCTCCCATCCAAGTACTAACCAGGCCCGACCCTGCTTAGCTTCCGAGATCGGACGAGATCGGGCGTGTTCAGGGTGGTATGGCCGTAAGCCATTATTGTGTGCAGACAGGGGCCTTTTAAAGATGTCATGCCCCTGATTCTGGCTGAATTTTTGGACATGTGAATATGTCTCTCTATGATAAAAAAAAAACACATGATCAAAAAAATGAAACAGCTTACAGTATCTGGTATTCCACAGGCGGTCTCCCATCCAAGTACTAACCAGGCACGACCCTGCTTAGTTTCCGAGATCGGACGAGATCGGACGAGTTCAGGGTGGTATGACCGTAAGCCATTATTGTGTGCAGAAAGGGGCCTTTTAAAGATGTAATGCCCTTGATTCTGGTTGAATTTTTGGACATGTGAATATGTCTCTATATGATAAAAAAAAACCATGTGATCAAAAAAAATTAAAAAGCTTACAGCACCTGGTATTCCCAGGCGGTCTCCCATCCAAGTACTAACCAGGCCCGACCCTGCTTAGCTTCCGAGATCGGACGAGTTCAGGGTGGTATGTCCTTAAGCCATTATTGTGTGCAGAAAGGGGCCTTTTAAAGATGTCATGCCCTTGATTCTGGCTAAATTTTTGGACATGTGAATATGTCTCTATATGATAAAAAAAAACATATGATCAAAAAAATGAAAAAGCTTACAGCGTCTGGTATTCCCAGGCGGTCTCCCATCCAAGTACTAACCAGGCACGACCCTACTTAGTTTCCGAGATCGGACGAGATCGGGCGTGTTAAGGGTGGTATGGCCGTAAGCCGTTATTGTGTGCAGAAAGGGGCCTTTTAAAGATGTCATGCCCTTGATTCTGGCTGAATTTTTGGACATGTGAATATGTCTCTATATGATAAAAAAAAAACATATGATGAAAAAATTGAAAAAGCTTACAGCACCTGGTATTCCCAGGTGGTCTCCCATCCAAGTACTAACCAGGCCCTACCCTGCTTAGCTTCCGAGATCGGACGAGATCAGGCGTGTTCAGGGTGGTATGGCCATAAGCCATTATTGTGTGCAGACAGGGGCCTTTTAAAGATGTCATGCCCTTGATTCTGGCTGAATTTTTGGACATGTGAATATGTCTCTATATGATAAAAAAAAACATATGATCAAAAAAATGAAAATGCTTACAGCACCTGGTATTCCCAGGTGGTCTCCCATCCAAGTACTAACCAGGCCCGACCCTGCTTAGCTTCCGAGATCGGACGAGATCGGGCGTGTTCAGGGTGGTATGGCCGTAAGCCATTATTGTGTGCAGACAGGGGCCTTTTAAAGATGTCATGCCCTTGATTCTGGCTGAATTTGTGGACATGTGAATATGTCTCTATATGATAAAAAAAAAAACATATGATCAAAAAAATGAAAAAGCTTACAGCACCTGGTATTCCCAGGTGGTCTCCCATCCAAGTACTAACCAGGCCCTACCCTGCTTAGCTTCCGAGATCGGACGAGATCAGGCGTGTTCAGGGTGGTATGGCCATAAGCCATTATTGTGTGCAGACAGGGGCCTTTTAAAGATGTCATGCCCTTGATTCTGGCTGAATTTTTGGACATGTGAATATGTCTCTATATGATAAAAAAAAACATATGATCAAAAAAATGAAAACGCTTACAGCACCTGGTATTCCCAGGTGGTCTCCCATCCAAGTACTAACCAGGCCCGACCCTGCTTAGCTTCCGAGATCTGACGAGATCGGGCGTGTTCAGGGTGGTATGGCCGTAAGCCATTATTGTGTGCAGACAGGGGCCTTTTAAAGATGTCATGCCCTTGATTCTGGCTGAATTTGTGGACATGTGAATATGTCTCTATATGATAAAAAAAAAAACATATGATCAAAAAAATGAAAAAGCTTACAGCACCTGGTATTCCCAGGCGGTCTCCCATCCAAGTACTAACCAGGTCCGACCCTGCATAGCTTCCGAGATCTGACGAGATCGGACGTGTTCAGGGTGGTATGGCCTTAAGCCATTATTGTGTGCAGAAAGGGGCCTTTTAAAGATGTCATGCCCTTGATTCTGGCTAAATTTTTAGACATGTGAATATGTCTCTATATGATAAAAAAAAAACATATGATCAAAAAAATGAAAAAGCTTACAGCGTCTGGTATTCCCAGGCGGTCTCCCATCCAAGTACTAACCAGGCACGACCCTACTTAGTTTCCGAGATCGGACGAGATCGGGCGTGTTAAGGGTGGTATGGCCGTAAGCTGTTATTGTGTGCAGAAAGGGGCCTTTTAAACATGTCATTCCCTTGATTCTGGCTGAATTTTTGGACATGTGAATATGTCTCTATATGATAAAAAAAAAACATATGATCAAAAAAATGAAAAAGCTTACAGCACCTGGTATTCCCAGGTGGTCTCCCATCCAAGTACTAACCAGGCCCTACCCTGCTTAGCTTCCAAGATCAGACGAGTTCAGGGTGGTTTGGCCGTAAGCCATTATTGTGTGCAGAAAGGGGCCTTTTAAAGATGTCATGCCCTTGATTCTGGCTGAATTTTTGGACATGTGAATATGTCTCTATATGATAAAAAAAAAAACATATGATCAAAAAAATGAAACAGCTTACAGCATTTGGTATTCCACAGGCTGTCTCCCATCCAAGTACTAACCAGGCCCGACCCTGCTTAGCTTCCGAGATCGGACGAGATCGGGCGTGTTCAGGGTGGTATGGCCGTAAGCCATTATTGTGTGCAGACAGGGGCCTTTTAAAGATGTCATGCCCCTGATTCTGGCTGAATTTTTGGACATGTGAATATGTCTCTCTATGATAAAAAAAAAACACATGATCAAAAAAATGAAACAGCTTACAGCATCTGGTATTCCACAGGCAGTCTCCCATCCAAGTACTAACCAGGCACGACCCTGCTTAGTTTCCGAGATCGGACGAGATCGGACGAGTTCAGGGTGGTATGACCGTAAGCCATTATTGTGTGCAGAAAGGGGCCTTTTAAAGATGTCATGCCCTTGATTCTGGTTGAATTTTTGGACATGTGAATATGTCTCTATATGATAAAAAAAAATCATGTGATCAAAAAAAATTAAAAAGATTACAGCACCTGGTATTCCCAGGCGGTCTACCATCCAAGTACTAACCAAGCCCGACCCTGCTTAGCTTCCGAGATTGGACGAGTTCAGGGTGGTATGTACTTAAGCCATTATTGTGTGCAGAAAGGGGCCTTTTAAAGATGTCATGCCCTTGATTCTGGCTAAATTTTTGGACATGTGAATATGTCTCTATATGATAAAAAAAAAACATATGATCAAAAAAATGAAAAAGCTTACAGCGTCTGGTATTCCCAGGCGGTCTCCCATCCAAGTACTAACCAGGCACGACCCTACTTAGTTTCCGAGATCGGACGAGATCGGGCGTGTTAAGGGTGGTATGGCCGTAAGCCGTTATTGTGTGCAGAAAGGGGCCTTTTAAAGATGTCATGCCCTTGATTCTGGCTGAATTTTTGGACATGTGAATATGTCTCTATATGATAAAAAAAAAACATATGATCAAAAAAATGAAAAAGCTTACAGCACCTGGTATTCCCAGGTGGTCTCCCATCCAAGTACTAACCAGGCCCTACCCTGCTTAGCTTCCGAGATCGGACGAGATCAGGCGTGTTCAGGGTGGTATGGCCATAAGCCATTATTGTGTGCAGACAGGGGCCTTTTAAAGATGTCATGCCCTTGATTCTGGCTGAATTTTTGGACATGTGAATATGTCTCTATATGATAAAATAAAAACATATGATCAAAAAAATGAAAACGCTTACAGCACCTGGTATTCCCAGGCGGTCTCCCATCCAAGTACTAACCAGGTCCGACCCTGCATAGCTTCCGAGATGGGACGAGATCGGGCGTGTTAAGGGTGGTATGGCTGTAAGCCATTATTGTGTGCAGACAGGGGCCTTTTAAAGATGTTATGCCCTTGATTCTGGCAAAATTTTTGGACATGTGAATATGTCTCTATATGATAAAAAAAAAAACATATGATCAAAAAAATGAAAAAGCTTACAGCACCTGGTATTCCCAGGCGGTCTCCCATCCAAGTACTAACCAGGCCCGACCCTGCTTAGCTTCCGAGATCGGACGAGATCAGGCGTGTTCAGGGTGGTATGGACGTAAGCTGTTCTTGTGTGCAGACAGGGACCTTTTAAAGATCTCATGCCCTTGATTCTGGCTGAATTTTTGGACATGTGAATATGTCTCTATATGATAAAAAAAGAACATATGATCAAAAAAAATGAAAAAGCTTACAGCACCTGGTATTCCCAGGCGGTCTCCCATCCAAGTACTAACCAGGCCAGACGCTGCTTAGCTTCCGAGATCGGACAAGTTCAGGGTGGTATGTCCTTAATCCATTATTGTGTGCAGAAAGGTGCCTTTTAAAGATGTCATGCCCTTGATTCTGGCTGAATTTTTGGACATGTGAATATGTCTCTATATGATCAAAAAAAAACATATGATCAAAAAAATGAAAAAACTTACAGCACCTGGTATTCCCAGGCGGTCTCCCATCCAAGTACTAACCAGGTCCTACCCTGCTTAGCTTCCGAGATCGGACGAGATCAGGCGTGTTCAGGGTGGTATGGCCGTAAGCCATTATTGTGTGCAGACAGGGGCCTTTTAAAGATGTCATGCCCTTGATTCTGGCTGAATTTTTGGACATGTGAATATGTCTCTCTATGATAAAAAAAAACATATGATCAAAAAAATAAAAAAAGCATACAGCGTCTGGTATTCCCAGGCGGTCTCCCATCCAAGTACTAACCAGGCCCGACCCTGCTTAGCTTCCAAGATCGGACGAGTTCAGGGTGGTTTGGCCGTAAGCCATTATTGTGTGCAGAAAGGGGCCTTTTAAAGATGTCATGCCCTTGATTCTGGCTGAATTTTTGGACATGTGAATATGTCTCTATATGATAAAAAAAAAAACATATGATCAAAAAAATGAAACAGCTTACAGCATTTGGTATTCCACAGGCTGTCTCCCATCCAAGTACTAACCAGGCACGACCCTGCTTAGCTTCCGAGATCGGACGAGATCGGGCGTGTTCAGGGTGGTATGGCCGTAAGCCATTATTGTGTGCAGACAGGGGCCTTTTAAAGATGTCATGCCCCTGATTCTGGCTGAATTTTTGGACATGTGAATATGTCTCTCTATGATAAAAAAAAAACACATGATCAAAAAAATGAAACAGCTTACAGCATCTGGTATTCCACAGGCGGTCTCCCATCCAAGTACTAACCAGGCACGACCCTGCTTAGTTTCCGAGATCGGACGAGATCGGACGAGTTCAGGGTGGTATGACCGTAAGCCATTATTGTGTGCAGAAAGGGGCCTTTTAAAGATGTCATGCCCTTGATTCTGGTTGAATTTTTGGACATGTGAATATGTCTCTATATGATAAAAAAAAATCATATGATCAAAAAAAATTAAAAAGATTACAGCACCTGGTATTCCCAGGCGGTCTCCCATCCAAGTACTAACCAGGCCCGACCCTGCTTAGCTTCTGAGATCGGACGAGTTCAGGGTGGTATGTCCTTAAGCCATTATTGTATGCAGAAAGGGGCCTTTTAAAGATGTCATGCCCTTGATTCTGGCTGAATTTTTGGACATGTGAATATGTCTCTATATGATAAAAAAAAACATATGATCAAAAAAATGAAAAAGCTTACAGCACCTGGTATTCCCAGGCAGTCTCCCATTCAAGTACTAACCAGGTCCGACCCTGCATAGCTTCCGAGATCGGACGAGATCGGGCGTGTTCAGGGTGGTATGGCCGTAAGCCATTATTGTGTGCAGAAAGGGGCCTTTTAAAGATGTCATGCCCTTGATTCTGGCTAAATTTTTGGACATGTGAATATGTCTCTATATGATAAAAAAAAAACATATGATCAAAAAAATGAAAAAGCTTACAGCACCTGGTATTCCCAGGCGGTCTCCCATCCAAGTACTAACCAGGCCAGATGCTGCTTAGCTTCCGAGATCGGACAAGTTCAGGGTGGTATGTCCTTAATCCATTATTGTGTGCAGAAAGGTGCCTTTTAAAGATGTCATGCCCTTGATTCTGGCTGAATTTTTGGACATGTGAATATGTCTCTATATGATCAAAAAAAAACATATGATCAAAAAAATGAAAAAACTTACAGCACCTGGTATTCCCAGGCGGTCTCCCATCCAAGTACTAAACAGGTCCTACCCTGCTTAGCTTCCGAGATCGGACGAGATCAGGCGTGTTCAGGGTGGTATGGCCGTAAGCCATTATTGTGTGCAGACAGGGGCCTTTTAAAGATGTCATGCCCTTGATTCTGGCTGAATTTTTGGACATGTGAATATGTCTCTCTATGATAAAAAAAAACATATGATCAAAAAAATGAAAAAGCTTACAGCACCTGGTATTCCTAGGCGGTCTCCCATCCAAGTATTAACCAGGCCCGACCCTGCTTTGCTTCTGAGATCGGGCGTGTTCAGGGTGGTATGGACGTAAGGCATTATTGTGTGCAGAAAGGGGCCTTTTAAAGATATCATGCCCTTGATTCTGGCTGAATTTTTGGACATGTGAATATGTCTCTATATGATAAAAAAAAACAAGATCAAAAAAATGAAAAAGTTACAGCACCTGGTATTCCCAGGCGGCCTCCCATCCAAGTACTAACCAGGCCCGACCCTGCTTAGCTTCTGAGATCGAACGAGATCGGGCGTGTTCAGTGTGGTATGGCCGTAAGCCATTATTGTCTGCAGACAGGGGCCTTTTAAAGATGTCATGCCCTTGATTCTGGCTGAATTTTTGGACATGTGAATATGTCTCTCTATGATAAAAAAAAAACATATGATCAAAAAAATAAAAAAAGCTTACAGCGTCTGGTATTCCCAGGCGGTCTCCCATCCAAGTACTAACCAGGCCCGACCCTGCTTAGCTTCCGAGATCGGACGAGATCGGGCGTGTTCAGGGTGGTATGGCCATAAGTCATTATTGTATGCAGAAAGGGGCCTTTTAAAGATGTCATTTCCTTGATTCTGGCTGAATTTTTGGACATGTGAATATGTCTCTATATGATAAAAAAAAA